>NC_060211.1:110166666-110478333 GCF_021130785.1 Homalodisca vitripennis | reverse complement strand
AGAACCGGTCTCGGGTGCTTTGTCCCAGGAACGGCCAAAGTATACTACTTGTATAATATATATGTATATGTATGTATGTATATCATTAATAAAACTAATACACTCATTATCATATAGCTCTATATAAATTAGTAAGACATATAGACATAAAATAAAAAACCGAACTTTTTCCATCACCTTCATTAACGCTTAACCACACAATGGTACAAATTAATTTATGACAAAATGAGTTTAAAGAAGTTCTAATGTCTAGTTACTAATAGATGTCTTAATAATAGATTGTAGTTTTATATAGATTTTTTCTTTAATTAATTTAATATATATATATATATATATATATATATATATATATATATTTATATTTATATATAACTGTATGGTAGTGAATATATTACATGCATAAATGATTTTTAAATATATATGTATATATATATCCATTTGTCGAAAAGAAATTTTTATTATGTGAGTATACTCTCAACGATTGTCCAAACCTTGAAGTAACTATGAAAGGTTGTAACGGTATGGAACCATAGAAATGTTGTACTGAGCGTTCCAAATTACCCGGCATTAATAAATTAGATAACAATACGTTATTTACGTTTGACCGCACACAAACACAGACAAATAAAATTAAATAAATAATATGGAAAATAATATTCAAATTTCTGAATGATGCGAACAATTAATGATAGATGCTTAATATTGAATGGAGCGAATAAAATATTTCAAACATTTCTATACAATTACATAATAATTTAAATTATAAAATTATTTCTCGTTGTTTTTAAAAACATCCTATTTCATATTTTGGCTTCTGCAATCCCCTAAATCCATTCGTAGAATTTGCGGACTAGAGATCCGACGTTTTGTATCAGACTTATACAAACTGAGAAAGTGTAGACAATAAAAAACTGTTAAATATTGCTATAATTAACCACTGAGATTTTCGGAAAAATATCATAATAATAATAAATGTAATTAAAAACCAATTGTACTACTGTTAGAGCGACATTATCGTTTGGCCTGGAAAGATAAGAGGAAGGGTTAGACGGAAGATATGATTCAGCTGTGCTTCAAAATATTTTAATATAAGGATACTTAGCGTACAAGTCTGTTTTAAGGTAATGGCCTTATACGATCTTGAAACATGGATGAATTAAATGATGTGTAGTCTCTCAAAGGTTTTTTGAGAATGATAAAGATATTCACATCTGTAATACAAAAACTTGCTTAATCATGATTTAATCTTCACCATATTAGCCATATATCTAGTCATGTAGACATACATTGCTTTTAGCTCAATGGCACATCAAGGATTTGAGTGTTATGTGGCCCAAACAACCAACACATATTACATATCTCAAATATTTTGTATATTTGTATTACAGGATATTAGGAATAATTAGTATGTTAGAAAATACGTTTACTTTTGTATTATTACTTAATGCTTAATTATATAAAATAAAATTAAGCCTCTCCTTCTAACATCCACGTAAGGCATCAGCAATCAATTCGCACTCAAGCTATGACTGATCACACGTTTGATATTATTTCTACGGATTGTTATATACAATATACTCATATGTAAAAGCAAGTTTATAGCAATCTTAGTTCTTAGGTTTACACCTAGAATTTTTATTTTAGTATATTATACACGGTTATTCTCGTATTCTATTTAAAATTCAAATCCCTAAGCCCTCTATAGCATAATCGAACGTAACTCTAAATTTTTGTCTTGATGTTAAGGAGTTAAATAACAAAAAAGCTACATTCTTGATTTAGACAAATTTTTACGTTCCACCGAAAAGGATTGAAATGAAATATTTGGTTTGGAAACACATTACAAGGGTTTCTTATACACAGTATTTAATCAGTTTTAGAAAGCCTTTGGGAGGATATGGTCTCTTGGAGCTCTCTCTAAATACAACAGGGAAGTATACTATTGTAAAAATAGACAGAACCACACTCAGAAGTAAATTGTTTCAATAATAACAAATTTTTATATGAAATAAATTATATAGGAAGATCAGAACAATCAAACAGGGTCACTTACTATAATTTACATATTGCATAATTTAACATGCATTCGATTCCACTGTATAGATATCTATGTAAGGAATTGTTTTTACTTCCTCTTAAGAGATTGCCTGAGCTAGGAAAAGATTTTTTCAGATGCTGTGGCAGCGCCTTGTATAGTCGCATTGCTAAATAATACATGCGCAAAGAAAAGAAAGGCCAAGTTCGGAGCCTTGAGGTAACAATAAGCTAACCCTAATTCAACCCCTTTGAAAGTGCTCTTTTTGTTAGCAGTACTGCCTGCTTACTTTCGGTATGAGGTAATAAGTAGGATAGCTGCACCTTTCAAACCATATCTTTCTATTTTGCCCTAAAGACGAAATGGATGGCACAATCGAAAGCATTGGATAAGTCACTGTATAACGCACCGACACACTATGATCTATCCAAAGCTCCCATAACGACTTCCTACACCACTACAGACAGCAATAAAAGTTAAATTTCTCTTTAAAACTCAAATTGAGATGATAGTGAATTAGAGTTGACATGTCGTTGAAGTCTTGCTAGAATGGTCATTTCAAACACTTCAAACAACGGAAATAACAAACCAATTTGTCTGTATTACAAATCTCAGTTATCTGGCCTTCCTTTATAGAGTGGGTAAACTAAAGATAAAAATTTCCGAGAAATTACTCTCATAAATAATTATTATGTGTATCAAGGAAAATAATATGAGATTTTCACATTTCTTCAGATGTCACAACATCCTAGCCGCATGAATGTTGATTTTGTTATACTTTTTAAATGATGTTTATTGCTTATTACTTATTGTAGTCGTCTCAAGCAAATAAAGAAAGTGTATTTTTTAATAGCTGGAATACTCGTAACATACTCGAGGACTGTATAAAAAGAAGCCAGTTGAGTTGATTGGTGTCTGACTGAAACTTAAAATTATTGATTTAACTTTCTTTATTTATCATTTGAGGTCCAATAATCATAATCACCGATAAGGTCAAAGAGGTTGCTTGAAGATTTTGAACAATTACAAAGCTCATGATGCAAAACGTTCTAAACTCTCCCACCCAGATTACGGCCATTTTATGTAATCAACATTTAAATTTCGCATAACCAACTAGCTTACGTATAATAAATTTACACTTCCCAAAATATGATATTAAAATGGTGCAGAATTAACTTGCTTAAAACATAAAGCTCCCGGTTTCTTGCACAAGACGTTCTTATTGCAGTTATTGTCCGAGGCTTTTTCCCATGAACATTTAAGATGTTGGGCGTTTAGGACAAGTATGATTAAAAGACGAAGAAAGAATTAAAATAGGATTTAAAATACCGCATTAAAATCAGCAGCTTCAACTACAAAAACTCAACTCTCAGGTTGGAGGGGAAATTGAGTGTAACCTACAAATATTTTTACCATTTATTACTCTAATCTTTATTTTAACTACTAACGACAGACAAATGAAAGGAGAAATGCCGCTGTCAGCTGGGCAAAGTAGTAAGATAGCCATGTTAAAAAAAATGAATTTGTGACTGAAACTATTTGCTGAGTGTTATTATGTTATCAATACATGTTTTAGGATCAAGACCTTATATTCTGGTTGGACAAGTAATATTTCCCCTTCCATTACCAGATTTACCGTCATCCAGAAATGTTTCTTCTCTCTTGAGTCTCTCAATATATCAACATTGACGTCACCTCTCATCATCAGATTGTTACAACCCACAGTACAGCCATTAACAAGCAATTCAAATGTATCAATTCAAGAGTCAATGCTGTAACAAGGCGACCGGTGTACCGAAGACACTTTGAAATTATCAGAAATGGTATGGTTTTTTTATTATTATTGCACAAAATTTAAGAGTTAAAGTTAAACTAAGGTCAAATATTTGAGATTCCATATTATATCGCACACAAGTATATTAGAACCACCCCTAGATGAACGCTCACAACCATTATACTGAGCATACTTAAAGCCTGAAAGGTGTTTAGAAAACTGTTATAGAATTTATAGAGTACTCAATCAGTGCTCAGAAAAACAGAAAATATTTGTATCTTGAACACTTTATAAGTGTCTCTGAGATCGTAGATTATATGCCAACTTCCTTTTATATGTATGCTATTTGTTTTTAAATGTGTTTTTCGGCTATTTTATAGTTGCCATAATAGTTAACCGTTATCTAATATAAAATTATTATCAGACACTTATATCCAAATCGTGTGAATGAAACACATACACGTTTTTCTCCTCCCTAACTCCTCTGTTACTATACAAAATTTACCAAACAGAGTACCCACGTGTTAAAGGACCTCTTTATAGTTGATTTTGGGATCTGCACCTCAAAACTGTCATATTTGTCAATCAAAGTCCAAAGACTTGATAATCTATTAATGTATTTTAAATGTTAGTTTACTACGTATAAAGAGATATAAAATGCGTTTTTCATAATTTTAAGACGCTTAGTTTTATTTATTTGTAGCAATTAAACTCGGCTTTCAAAATAATTTTAAAATTGGAAGGGCGTATTTTTCTTAGTGAAACCATTCATGTTGTAATATGAAGGAGTGATATGTTAGTTTTCAAACAGGAGCAGGCACGCATCTGTTAGATATCATTTCATCGTGCACAGTTTATAATAAGTTTAAAATTAATAAGTTTATAACATTTAACATTTATTTTTAAGTCTTACAGACTCCTATTTCAGGTTTTTCCTGTGTAGGAGCAGGATATTTCTGGTTCGAATGAGAATCATTTCTCACGCTCTAGTTTAGTTTTCCTTCACCGATAAAGAAAATATATTCTTATAAAAGGTCTTGGAGACCTAGTCTGATCAAAGGCTACGTGGTTTATTTTTGGTCTGAGATGTACTCAGTGCCATAAGTTCAGTTTACCTTGCTATCCGGATAAAGAAAATAATGATGTATACTGAGAAGGCCTCCGAATACGGCTTTTGCCAACGACGTGTAATATTATCTATTGTAACCAATAATAATTTATATCTATTGTATATTTATATAAAATATTTATTTCCAGTACTATTGTAGCGATTCATTTTTACCTCGAATAAGAAACTGTATAGTAATTTGTAAAAATTCCTTCTAATAAAAACCTTTAACATTTATAATTTGTAGCAATTACTTTCAGTTTCGCACACAATTTACTATAGTAAAATACGTGGACGCATTACCAAATTCCTTTTTAGTGATATCTAAAATCTTCTGATATAGGTAATAATGGTGAAATATATTTCAATTTTCTGATTTATTTTTATTTCAGTTTAAGGAGCATTAATATGGTAGTTTAGAAAGGGTTTAAGGGTTCTTATTGAGGTTTATTTTGAATGATTGAAGGATTATGAAGAAAACAGGGTAAAAACACGTAAAATAATCTCAAAAACAGCCATAGGAATATAAACGTTTAGATCAAAAGGAGCACAGTAGTGAGAAAATTACTAAACAAATTATTGGAAAGTTGTTAGATATAACTCTTAAAATAAACTCGCACACACAATAACAGTACGATAGTCTCCCCATACAACGCATCTTTCATCTCCTTTCTGCTGAGTCCAGTTTTACACACTGGAATGGCGAATGTCACTCCCAGAATGACCTCGGAGACCTCATTAAATCTAACCCGAGGGACTCCAGGAAAGGAGGTCAATTCCCTCACAGTTATTGGGATATGTCCTCTCCTTCCCTTTCCTTTAGGCTCATCTCTTACACGTTTTGACACTTCATATGATCATACGAGTCGTTTAAAATGCAAAGTATATAGAGGTATCTTGCAAAGAAAGATTACTGATCAAATTTATCTGCTTGCACCGTAAGAATAGCTTGTCATCTATATGTTATATGTGTAATTAACAAAGATATGCTTTTACAATTTCATAATATAATGTAATATTTTGTAAATAAAATAACCTATAGGTTGTCTTACATAAGGAATAGGCGAATCCGAGTGTAGCTTTACAAAGAAAGGTTGCTAGAATTGTTTTAAGAATCTACTTATTCGTTAATATGTTTTTGTTTCATGATACAGGATGCTTTTTAGACACAACGTGTAATGAATCTGTAAAATTAGAAGGGATTTACATTAAAACTGTTAAAAGCTTGTATAAAAGAATCTGTAGTAAGCTCTCTTACCTGTTACATAATACACCAAACGAATACTGTGTAAACATATACTTATTTAATACAAAAATGGATTAGTCTATTTTGCAGTATATCTGTTGCAAGGATCTTGCATGAGAAGAATTAAAGTTCTCATAAATAAATTGAGCCAATTTATACATGTTTTTTTCACTTTAAATATCCACAAACACAAACGGTTTCTTTAGAATTCATTCTGATCGATGAACTCGTTCGCTATGTTCTTTTATCAATAATATAAACTTGCTTCCTTTTTATTAAAAGTTTAAAATAATATAAATTTGATCTTTTGTTCATTTTTTAGAGTGCTAACGTATTTTCACAACTAAAATTCAATACTCTTTATATGTGCAAAGCCCTTATTTCTTTTACTATTCTTTTTAACAAGAAAGACAAAGTAAAAAATATATTTCAAGAAAACGATTATAAATCTGATTAATGATCAATTTATTTTTAATTGGTATTAGTATGAAAATTAAATTGATATACATAGAAAACTTTTCAACTTGGATATTCGGATTTCTTTGGTTCGGTAGGATATTGAACGTCATATATAGGCACTAATCCTTTGTGTTGCTGAGGCATGGACGTATAATCTATCGATTAGCCAGGATGTATGATTAGTAGTCTCGTAACAATTATTTTTAAGTCAGCGCTCACAACCAATACTCCTTCAACAAGTTATATGTAGTTTCTGATCATCAGTTTAGGTTTACGTAAACAAAAATATAAAAGGTGTAACAAATACAAGTAACAATTTAATAGAGAGGATCTTAAGTAACAATAGTTTTAAAAAAAGTTGAGTATATTTTGTGATTCATTCAAGACTTTGAATTGCTTTCAAAGTGTAACCGATACTACATGGTAACGTAATAAAAGTTTTGCCTTTGATGTCAGGTCGTATATATGAATGAGCATTGGAGAATAATAAATAATAATTCACAATCTTCAAGTTATCATAAAAATGCCTTCATTATGGACAATATATTATAATAATGAAATCAATAGTTTAAATAATGAAATCTATCAAATTAAAAATCAAATTGAATTCTTTTCATTGATAGCGTAGCCAGAACTTGAGGTTAGATTATGTCGGCCATTTAGATTCGAACAGCTATGGACACATTTAAGATAAAATCTTATATTTTAACAGACAAACTGTAAATCTAGTTATGTAAGGTAAATACCTTAAGTACTCATTTCTACTCGTTAAAATCGTGGGATAAAATCTCAAGTTCGTTATTTTTGTACATGTATAATAGTTTCAAAAAGTTTTAATGCACTTTCTCGTGTTATTACTAATGTAACGTATTGTGCATGTATAATTATTATACTGAAGGAGACACGTTTCATCATATTTACATCACATTAACCCAGACTGTGCAGTATCATACCATAGTTCATAAAGTAATCTAAAGCCTTTGAGTGGAGAGGGACGCTATTGGTATTAGAAATATAATATGAAATTTTTAAGAACTATACGATTTATATATGAGGTTGTATAAATAATTTAATAGAATATACTTCTGGGATGTTAACCTATTAATTTAATATATACATCCCTGGTTTATGACTTCCACTGCTCCAACTATGTTGGGCGCAAGAACTGATTTTGTGTACACTTCTGCCATTGGCAAAACCAATACCTGACATTACTATTACAATCAGTTGGTTATTTCACAGTTAAGGTGAGAGTAAAACTTTAAGAAAACCTCCAAGATGATATATTTAGGTATCATTTAGTTTTAAAAAATGGACATTAAGATCCTTAAATTAACAAATTGTTTTATCAATAAACATCAATTAGAACCTGTTTAAGTCCCTTGAAAAGAATCTTTTTTACGATCAGGAGATCTGTATACATCTAGAGTAGCAATTATTCCAAGATAACTCACGTAGACTTCAACTCCATCAATCTCGCAATCTAAATATTCGGTATCTAACATTAGCCATGTTATTAGCCCAATTCACACAGCCGTTCTCAAGATTAGAGCACAGCAAGCCTAGAGATTTATTTCTACTAGATAGTAGTCATGACATTTATTTATACGTTTCACTAATTTAAACTGTAAAATACTTTAAGTACATAAAACAAAAAAACTGTAAATAGTTTTGATAAGGTCTGCAGTGCTCTCCTTCAAATTTCTACAAAGCATAACGTGATTCTATGTCAATTATGCCAATACTGAAGTGTTGGATTTGCTCTTCTTCTTAAAGGTCACATTTTGCATGACCCCGAAGAAACTAGCATTCATTCCCTTACCTTGCACTTTGAAAATAATAGGAATACTATGACTGTAAGAATTTCGCTCACTTATCTTTGTAAACAATGAAATTGTCTTACTTAACTAACATGTCTATAAAGATTTTCTTATTAGAACGAATATTTGTAAAAATATTAATATTTAATTATGATTTTAAAGGCTTAATAATATGATTTCTTCATCCACCAATGATTGTATTTAAGGAATTAAGATTGAGTAACTTGTTGTGTATTACTAAATTTTTGTATAGTTAAAAATTTTGTGAGTCATAGAATTGCATTTACTGAGTAATAATCTTTTCAAGGCCTAAAATATTGAATTAATCTTATTTTTATTATTATTGACGTTTTAATATTAGACTTATATTTATGAAGAATTATCACAAATTTTGATATAATTATGTAAGGAAATCGTTACATAAAAATTATATAGCCTTAATTTATTTCTATATAATATACACACACAATAACAACAGATAGCACTTTTGTCATAAACCACTTTTTATAGTAATATCTCTTAGCACACTTTTCAAAGCATTGCCCATTTGTTAATAAGCTGTTTAAAGCCCGTTACATCAAAGAAATTTAAGCTAACTACCTACAAAAATATAGAGAAATATAAAGAAATTAATATTATTTCAAGTTGCCTTTCTTATTGAAGTTCACATTTAAATGATTATTTTAAGGAGTTACATTTCATACACAGGATATTGCAATGTAGAAAATATTTTGAAAAGAATATCAAATATAATCACTAGTAATTGATCGATTCCTATTCTGTCGCTATGATACCGCAGTTCTGCAAAGAACACGTACAAGCGAGTCTGCTCCTTATTTTTGCTTTTATTCGCTGGGATGTATCTAATTGTTTATAGTCAAAGTGATAGCATTACACATGAAATTTAATCCGTTACGTTTCCAGAAATTCTTTAAAACCTATTACATGACACATCATTTCACTCACATAGAGATATACGGGTGCAAAGGTGATCCTGTCTAATTTTTGGTTCTGATGACTAAAGTGGCAATCTCGAGTGATGGTAAACTGATTACTGTATCTGCCAATTTAATGTTTGAAGATGCAAACAGGAAAATATTTAAGTTATAAATCAAACCATAAAATATTTGTTAAAAAGAAGTTGCCTACTCGTTATTCCTTAGAGTAAAAAGCTTATTTTCAGAGAAAAGATTGATTAAAAGAGGAATTTAAGAAGGTTTAAGCGTATCTTAGACGCAACGGATACCATCAATCAGTGAGAAATAAGTGCAAACAACCATAAGAATGATTCCAAGTAATAGTGATCGAATAATACATCGATACATCGAAATAATCAATCAATACATCGAAATAGCGATAAAACTCTGTTTATATTAATCCTATGCTGGGATTACGGAAGTAAGTTATAAGAATGAGTAAAAACTGTATAAATAGAACCAAGGTTAAAAATTGGCCAGAATAGTCTCGTGAAATTAAAATAAAAAATGGAATACAGGATTCTAAAAACTGTGTTTATAATATTAAATGTAGTTGCAATAGGAAATAATTAGGTGGGAAAAAATGACCTTCAAACCTAAGCATAACGGAATGCAATGAAAACTCGAGGAAAAAAACAGGCAGAAAATTAAAAGACTTCTCATCAATGATGGTCCGAAGAGTATAAAATAAATTGGGATTATACAAAAATAATTCACCAAAACCTCATTTATTTAAATGGGAAATAATCAAGGCTTCATATATTAATCCAGCAGACCAACCAATCAGTCATCTATCACCCCAGATTACGCCGTTTTAGTTACCAATTTTGAAAAAATAACTAAAAAGCCAAAAGTATCAAACAGATTAGGTATTTGTAAGAAAGCAATGTAGAGTCACGGTGTGTTTTTTAGAGTTTTATTTAGAAAGAACCAATAATAAAATGCCCTCTCCCATTCCCTCATTTGCACCACCTTCTTTCTGCAGTGACGATTGCCATTTACTATTGTCCTCTGTCAGTATTAGGTGGTGAGTTGGCGAATCCAGACCTCTTGTGACCTAGATTCTGTAAGTTCAGTTTTAATAATTATTATTGTGTTTGTTTGTTATTTAATTCATGTTTTAGAGTTAGGGAAGTTGACACACAACATGGTGGTTGTGACTCCTACATATGCGTTAAACAACGCTTTCGATTGATTTGTTTATTTTAACATAGATCGTATTTACTTGTTAGGTTATTGACTTACCGTATGAGGAGATCAGATTTAAGATCTCGAAACGTAATGTTACTATTTTTTGTATCACTGAACGATTCCAAATGTCCGCAAATATCCTAATTCCCACACAACCTTTCCATCATCGAAATCAAACTTCAAACATAGAAGATTTAAAGTGTTGGCTGAAGGTCTGGAGGAGGAGACTCCTTCTGACGGCTGTGACGTACGCATCATATACATACAATTCATAAAGAGTCCATCTAATAACACATTCATCTAGTCCAGTAACTTTCTTTGCTACTTCTGTACTAAACATAGTAAAATTTTTGTCCCCTTGAGCTATAGTATCCGCGATTTAATTTTACAATGATTTTTTTCAAATCCATGCGTTGCAAACAACAATTATAGCAGCAGGTATTTTTGCAGATTTACATATATTTCATTGATCAACAGTAAATTACGTTTCATTTGTCATGAACACACTTACTACATAATTTCTCGATCATGGCCTCTATTAGTTTTCTCCCGGTGTACTTTGGGAACATTTATCACCCCTTTGCTGATTAACAAAATCTATAGCTGAAAATATCTATAATTAACAAAATTCACTATTCAATTAAAGGGCAGTATTAAAAGATAATTACTAAAGTCCACTCACACAACTGACAGATATACGAGGCAGTGAAAAAACCAGTAACTTTGACAGAGAGTGGTAAACGTAAGCGAGGAAGAGGCACAAAGAGTAAACAATGGCACTGGGCTTGTTGTTCTGCCGCATAGTTATTCATTTATTTCAACGGAAATTCTAAATTTTACATTACAGATTACTTACGTAGTTGGCTTTAGTTATTTCTATAAACTTTTTTCGTAATTGATAAATATGTCATGTATGATTAATTTCCACCAGTACTAATACTACTATACTACATACCAAACACTACAAAATGACTACAATGTCATAGTACGATGATTCTATAGTATTGTGCGATAAAAGAAGTAGATATAAATATAAAACGTTAATTAGCAATTAAACAGATGCAATTAAAATGGGTTAAAATATAAAGCGAGTACTAAGTAGTGTAACAGAGTAACAATATGTTAAAATACAAAGTTATATGACAACAATGCAACAACCACACATAAGGATCAACAACGATCAGATGACAGCAATAAATAAGGCAGATAAAAATGACAGTATATATATCATTGTCCTCTTTTATATCCTAGTTTTTATATAATATTGTTTCTTATATAAATTTGATTCCTCTCATAAAATATCCTACAGTCAGTGTCATAAAATATCTCTATGTCGGTTTCCTTCAAACTGTAGTTTACTCAGAGATTACGTGAACTCAAGCAGGAGTTTTAAATATCTTTCAACGTTTTTACTAACTTGCTTTTTACTTTGCCTCAAAAAGTTACAGATTTTATAAGTGTTTTCAAAATATATAAAGCATAATATGTAAATTGTTATACGGCAAGGTAATGAAGATGGCGAGGAAAATACTTCTAAGCATACATATTATTAACAAACACAGTGGTTTTCCTTTACAAGGTAATTATACGAACTACAGCTGCCTTAATGGCAAACACATGCGATGTAGTTACTTTGTAAGGTTGGTATTAACATAAAGGGGTTAATCATTAATACGTAACCAGCAGTGTTTTCTTTATACAGGGTGAATTGAAGTTAGTGTCGAAAATTTTTTTTTGTGATACTACTTAGTATTATAGACCAAAATATGAAAATAAAAAATCCCTATCCCATCTATCTTTTAACTACGACCAATTTCGCTGTTTTGTTAAAAAATCATGTTTTGTTTCAATAAAACTCAATTTCCTCCATTATTATTGTTATGTTTTTTTAATTCTGAATCCATTTTTGAAATCTACACAAAATTTTACATGGGAATAATGGAGAAGAACTGTCTTGAAAATAGGTTTGATACAAACAAATTGCTAATAAATCAAATTCTTAAGTTTTCGGCAAAAACATTAAAAATATATTAGACCCGAGGAATTAAATGAAGTTAATTCTCAAGAGAGGCCAATACCACAAAACACTTGCCCATTTTGTGGGCTTTAAAAGAAGATTAGCCCACAATCTTACTGCTATAAAATTATAACTAAACATATCCAGAGTCTAAACGCTACAAGTTTTGCAAATCACGTAAAATAATAAGTGTAAACCTTATTTTACACTAACATATTATTGATTCCTTCGGATTGCAGGATTATGCACTGTAGTTGAATTTTACCACATACTTTATAATTTTAGATATTTTTTATTTGTATTTCATAATTACGTTCTTGCGTTAAGGATATAGTTTTAAATTGAAAAAACACTGTTTTTAAATTAATAATTTATTGCTTCGCACTAATTTTATAGCCTAAAGATAAATTACGGCAGGGTTTCTCTGAAAGAGTTCAAAATAAATACCTGATATTGTTAACTCCTAAACGTTTTTCTATTACTGTCGGTCTCAATAAACCTTTTACTAAGTTATTTTTTCCATAAAACAAAAACGCATCTCAATTTTAATAAAGTACGTTTATTATTGTGATAAAATTAATAAGAATATTTTTTTTTAAATTGATGGCTCTTTAATTTATATTTTACTACATACCTGCAATTATGAGTAATTGATTCATTTGTTCAATAGCCATAAGAAGAAGGTAAAGTGGATGAAAATGATGCTAGTAAGTAACACTGTAGATTGGTTGTTGATATAAAGTTTCCCCGATATTGGTCATTCTGTTATTAATGGATTTATTTTGTACGCCTGCACAACTCTTTTCTTAATAAGTTAATAATATTTCTCTTCCCCAGTGTATTTTAAAATATACATTAAAGAGGGGAATGGTAAAAGTGCGACTTGAAGTCTTGAGAACGACAATTCGTTCAATATCGTCAGTATTGGAAACACATTCTGGCTAATAACCAAGTAATGGGAAAATCTCTTGGTGGAAAAGACCACATAACAGTTTTTAGATTAGGAGCTTGCAAACACAACGTGTGGAGGTATTCCTGGTGCCCACATAGCTGTAGGCTACTAGTCCAAATCCGGCCCGGACGACCATTATTGTAGGAATTGACCATTAGGAGATTTAAATTGTCTGATAGAATGATACAAATCTAAAATAATGGTCCATGCCCTAATTATTTAGTTGCGTGGCCATGCCTAGAAGCTAAAGAGAGCACAGGTTTCTTTATAACGCATCAAACGGGGATGTTATTTATGCCGGAAGCGCATACCGAATGCGTCTTAAAAATTAAATCAAAGTTTGGCGAACATCACAAAACACTGGTTTTTATTGAGACAGTCAAAAAGGACCTACCTTGATTTGAATTGAAAATATGGTGTCGAAGGAGAGAAACTAAGAAAACCGCGACAGTGCGGTGTGTTATAAAAAGGTTACAATTACTAGTTGTACTAACGAGCTACTTTGAGGGTACATATGAAATGAACTGAGCGAGCGTAGAAGATGGCAGCTATTTATGTCTCTCTCATTTTTTATCAATAACAGCTAGAGTGGTGGACTGACCAGAAAGCATTACTGCCATAAAATACATAACTCAAAAGAACAGTTGTACATTCTACGATGAGCATATTTCTATGATGGAGAAACTAGATTTTTATACTTAAAACTATTTTTTACTATAAATATTGCGAAATAATTGGCTGTCGCGAAAAAAAATTAATTTTTGTCTTTTTTGAAACCAACTTTTACGTAAGGCAGTGATCCTGAACATTAAAATTGCATTAATTTCGAATGATACTGATACCAAATAAACAAGCATATTTGTTTATTATTATAAATCATCATTTATTATTATAAATGTAATTAATAATAAATTATGTATAAGAAATATTATTAACTTATTAAGAAAAGAGTTGTACAGGCGTACAACATAAATCCATTAATAACTGAATGACTTTATATCAACATAATATATATTCAGACTGAAATATATTATGCACTGTATTTAAAGTAGTCAGTATCATAATGAGCTGGTGATTAGTTATTTGATTTGAGATTAGTGTCTGTACTGCTCTCCAGTCATGGCATGAGAACTACTGATCACTCGATACTTATTAGGTTGTTAATCCTGTGGGTTCCTTTGTCGACATTATAATGGAAAACTAAAACTAGACACTGCTGATTGTAGCTATATCAATTTTATACAAAACTACTAAATACTTTTTTATCATACTGCTGCTGTTTGATGCTTAAGTTAGTCCATAATTTTATGTTACCTTATAACGGAGATATTAATAATCAGCTGGCGCATACCTTAAGATTTTTAGAGCACTAACCTGAAACTTTGTTATTGTTTTACTATGAATAAATCCATAAAGGACAGTTGTGTTTGTTATGAAGACTTAGCTTGTGAGTGATACTAATAATATTATTAATGCGTAAGTGCCTTTGTTTATTTGTTTCGATTGCACGCGTAAACTATTGAACTGTTTATAATAAACCTTTGCATGAACACTCTTCAAGTTGTTTGTATGGATTTAGGCCTATTCTTACTTAGAAACTTTTCGGTCTATTCAACATTGACCTCTAAAATAGCAATCAATCTCGTCTTAGTCTCTAAATTTGCTAAACAATCATTGAAATAGCCTGTTAAACATAACAAAAGTACTCTGCGTAAACATGGGTTTATGACAGCGCAACCAGATGTTTAATTAATTAAACTAATGTTTTAATGATAATAGTTAATGTGCATAATAACTGTGCAAGAATGTGTAAATACTCAAGACTGGTTTGCTTTCTTGACATTGTAATATAGCATTTTACACTAACATATTTCAACGATCCATTATTTCCTAAGAAAATTCTACTATACACAAGTAAGAATAATTTATTACAAAAATGATGCATAAAATGTATATAGTTAATCTATTATACCGGCACTACATGCTTTGACTAAGGGAGATTTCTTAGTCCCAGGTATGTTATTCATCATACAACAAGGCACGCCATTAGTTTACAAAACAAATTTATTTAAAACAAAAATATTCTATAAAAAAGTACGTTTCTTATGTCTGAGGCCCCATAATTTCCTTAAATTGCTAAACGACATTGCATGAAAAACAAATATTTTAGAGAATTTTAATTTTATAAAATTCATGTAAATAAAGTCATTAGAAAACAAATTCTAAATTAATTAATACTATTTTTACTGAAATAAACAAACACTCCAAACAGTCCAACAGTGTTGGAAATCCACTTCAAAACTCTGAATGCAGTAACAACAACTGTTACCGTAGCGTGTCAGCTGATCACTTTCAATTAAACTTTATTATTTCATTACTTTTATATTAAGTTGGTAGTACTGACCATAGTTACTGTTGTTGGCTGCTTACAAACAGTATGAATATTTCGTGGGGGCTTTGTTACTTTAGTTGTGATTAGACTTATTGCACTTTATTCTGCGAGAAAAGTTCATTTCAAATTCCATTTAACGTTTATTGTGTTTTTCAATCATTAAAAATAGTTTCAAATTTAATGTAAATTTAGAAATTTGTTGGTTCTGTGTCACATTTCTTTTAATAATATTCCACATATTTTCTTAGGCCGAGTAGACCTACGCAGATATATATTATGTGTATGGCTTTTGTAATAGCAATGCTACAGCTTCAGTTGCAGAATATCAACGTTGGTTTCCTCGACGTAGAGTACCAAATTATAAAGTATTTACTAAAATTTTAGTAATCTTTGTGAGGCTAGATGTTTTACTACCGCAAGAATTTCATCTGATCAAGGGCTTTAATATAAAGATGATGTTGAACGAATTCTTCAAACAGTTGAAGATTAGTCCCACTATAAGTTCACTGAGGATATCTACACAACTTAATATCCAAAATACTCGTGTGTTGCGCGACCTTTACACTTACACAAATTGTATCTATTTCATATACAACCAGTGCAACAAGCTATATTTAATCGTGATGATGTTAATCAGTTGTCAGATGAGAATCCTAATGTTCCAAAGGGCAATAAGTTTTAGCGCAGATTTTCAGCCAACATGAGGTCTGGTATTGTAGCTGATGAATTAATTGGCCCTTTCATATTATACAAGCGACTTGTAGCAGAAACATACAAGGCATGTTTACGTAATGAATTGTTTACTTGTCTGGAAAATATACAACTTTTAACACGAATGAATATGTATATTGAACTTGACGGCGCTCCTCAACATACTGCTTATCGAGTTAGAGAATTTCTAATTAAATCTTTGCAAATAAGATTGGTGATGGAAGAGTTACTAATTGGCCACTAAGGTCTCCCGACCTCACCCCCCATGACTATTGCATATGGCGTTGGATCAAATGTGAATTATAATACACGAGTTGAACTGATTCCTCGAATTTTTTATGCTGCCGCCCAAATGGAATGAATAATGGAAATGTAAGATGTTATTGCAACAGTGATACAACTTATTCGAAAGTCTGTTTAGAAGTGTATGGACTGCAATGGCGGAATTCATTTCTGCAAGACATATGATATCGTAATTATGCTTTAGTATAAATATATTTGTTGTTTCAACAAATACTTACGAATATTGATAAGAAACAACATATTTATTTAGTTTAAGAAACTTATTTAATATTCAATTAAAACCTGCTTTTCACTTATGTTACAGTAGCAGTAAAACATCAATCTTACCGTTAAACCAATTTTGTGTTCAAACTAATACTAGACTCCATATTACTTGCTTTTCACAGCTATTGTTAATTTACTATGTAAAACTGGATGAAGAGGTCAGTTATTTCTCACACACTTAATTTATTTTTTTACATGTATTTCAATATGAGAAGTAAAAAAATTAATTTATGTAATTAATGTTCGAATATTAATAAAATAAAATAAATTGAAATAATAAAATAAATTTTTGAAGAATCAAATCTGATATATAATTTAATGAATTGAGTTAAGTGTTATTTATAAAAATATTATGATGGTTAATACAATTTCTATGAGGTTATTTTTATGAAAGTAGAGTAATCTTACTTTTTTAACATTAATACAAGTCACGTTAAATTTGAATAGATTAATTTAGAATTTGTTTGAAATTGACTTTATTTATATAACTTTTATTAGAATTAAATTCTCTACAACATTTGTTCACATTTTTGCATTTGTTAGCCATTTATTGAAACTATAGCACCTAACACGTAAACAATGTATTTTTGACAGTACAATTTTGATTCTAAAGTAAGTTAATTTTCAAACTGAGGAACTTACAGTTCTGGGACCTATTTTATTAAAGTCTTCAGTCCAAATTAATCTGAAACGAAAAATTTTTTGTTTTAATTACCATGCTAATGGGTTGATTTCGGGTTCATTTAATTCTCGGAGAGGAAATCTGAACACAATCTTTCACTAGCCTCATCTAAGGAAGCATTTCCATACATGTTTTATGAACTTTTTGTCTTTTTAGGACCAAAGGTTCCTGTTAAAATATTTTCTTTTCCTCTAGGACCATCCTGTATATATCCATTGATAGCCATATGATCTATTCATGTACTTCAATAAAAATATCAATTTTATTAGGAACTTGTCTATCCCACATATTTGTGCCACGATTGTTCTTATGCGTTTTATTACGGAGCTCCTTCAAGATATAACGCAATATTTGTTTAACCACATATGTGTGAACACTTTTATTTTCTGTGTAATAAAATAATAAATAATCTGAGCACAACAAACATGAAAACATTTAATGAAATAAAAGAAACAAAATTATGTAAATTAAATAAATTCATTATTACTATAGATTGTGATTTTATTTGACAGAAAAACATACACAGATGAGCAACTTTAACTTGACGTAAGTATAGTCTTATAAGAATTATTAAACTACTTATCATAAATACTACGTCATAGGATTTATTGGTTCTGAGGTTCTCATTATTACTCTATCTCATGTACCATATTTATTTATGCTCACAAGTCTCTGTTCCCGTGGGACAAAAGTCTGTTTTAACGGCTTAGTGATGTAATCCACTGATCTTATCTCCTTAATAAGCGGTTCCACTTACAACAATGACTATAAGACCTATAACTCCTGATTTTAACATATTATTTTAAACATAGTAAGTTAATTAAACAGGGTGTAATATTTTTTTCATAAAAAACATCAATTAGATATGCAGCAATATTTTATTGGATCTGAAAGTTAGTTTAAATTAATAGATGGATTACATATAAATAATAATAAAAAAAACGGCCAATAAAGATGTTACTTCACTATTTAAAGGACACAAACTTCTATTCTCCTTTAAAACAAGAACCAAAGTAAATGGTGACAGTTGGTTAATAAAAATGAATATACGGTACAATAACAATAAAAGCACGTATTCTGCAACCATATGTCACAAATTACATATTAGTAACAAACATAAACAAAGTTTACCTAAAGGTATGTAGAATTTTACTTCGTAATTTATTGTATTTGTATTACTTTTTCAATTATTATTTCTTCTTCTCATTTGTAATGCAATACTGCATGTTTCATTAAAGTTTAAAAATGAAATTTATGTGAAATAATTCTTATTACACACTTTCTGATAAAGTACAGTATTTGTAAAAAAAAATCTTCATTACAATATGTTGTCCAATAGTTGTTATAGACCTCTATGTATCGAAGTCAGCCGGTTTAAAATTGATATAATGAATAACAAACACAACACTTTTAAATCTCCATACATCGAAGTCAAACAGCTTTGATAATTTGAACCTCATTATACAGTTGGTACGTAAAAACTACTTAGTAAACCATCCACATAATATTACTTAAAAAACAATTCATGATCAGATCACGCAATGCTTGCATTTACCAGACAGATAATTTTTATTACAAAGCCTTTATTTTTATGACATTAAAAATGTTATAAATTAATTATACTAAAATACTGTACACTGTAATAAAAATGAACATAATACAAAAAATTTGTATGTACAAAATTATTGTAATATTTAAGAATGTATTGAAACTGACTAAATTATAGTTTAATACTATGTGTAATATGCTATAATATTTCGATTCAAACATTGTAGCAAACGTACAAAATAAAAACAATTTTTCCTGGAACAATGTTTTGTTAAATCTTATTTCAGTTAACAATAAAAAATTAAATAAATCAATTTAATAATAATCAATAGATTTTTGTAAAGTATAATGTGAAAGCAGTATCCTAATAATATTATAAATTTGAAAAGGCCTTCGTTTGTTTTTTTGCTTTCATAGGTAAACTATTCAACCGATTGTACTTAAATTTTACATAAACCTTCTTAGGATGCTTGGTATGAATGTAGAAATGCGCTTGCAAAACAAATTTCTCCGAACGTCCCAATGGTCTGTAATTTACAAAGAAATTGCATCTTTACCTGTAAATTTATGAAATATACTATCTTGGGTGGTAGTATACTATTATTGGACACTAAACACAATATTTCAATACTTAAATACAGGGTGAATATAAAGTCAAGACCCCCCTCTACTTTTTTCTATAGGATATATAAGGAGATTTACTTTGGGTAGTGGTGCAATATGGAAAGGGAGTTTCATTTTATGATATTGAAAATTTTTTGTGTCCCAAAAAATGTGAAACTTTGGGGGCAACCCAAAAATTTCAAACGTAAACCCCTATCAAGTGACCCCTCATTTTAAAGAGCATGAAAAAACTTAAATAGTGGTGAAACCCGGAGATTGCTATCTCTTTCCTAATCCGAAATAATAGCCAGTATTACCAGAACAATTTTATTAACTCACCACGTCACGAAGTCAAATCAAATGTTAAAAACTGAAGCCCTCCTACTATTTGGCAGTGAGACAAGCGTAGGGTGAACGCCTCTCTGACGTTTTGGAAAGTCTGAGGTGGTATTTGGTTGCAAGAATCAATAATTCTGTTTCTTAAATCTTCAAGGATTGCTACTGGTGTTTTGTAAATTATGGATTTTATGTGACCCCATAGAAAAAAGTCCATGGGTGTAAGGTCCGGAGACAGTGCAGGCCATTCTATTACACCACGACTACCAATTTACTGACCACGTAGCTGAGTTCCCAGGAAATGTCGTACAGCACGATGATAATGTGGTGGGGCACCATCTTGCTGGAAATGAACGATGATTTCTTCTTCAAATTCATGTTGATTCTCCCTAATAACAGTATTTATTGCAGGAAAAAAATTGATTCTTGTAACATTTCCAAATACAGTTGACCATTGAGATTCCCATTAATAAAAATGGTCCTATAATGTGATTCCCAAAAATCACGGCTCACACATTAACGTTTTCTGGGTACTAGGTGCGAGATTCACCGTAAACCTGGGGATTTTCTGGGTCCCAGTACCTGCAGTTGTGTTTGTTCACATCTCCATTGACGAAAAAACTGCATTCATCACTAAACACAACGTTTCGAACAAACAATGGGTGAGCAGAAATTAGTGCTGCCATTTCTTCACAAAATTGTAGACGACGGTCTGGATCGTCTTTGTTTAACTCATGGATAAGCTTAATTTTATAAGCGTGAAGTTTTTTTTCAGTAACTTTACCACAGACATTTGGGAAACATCACAAATATTTGCTACTAATCTGGTGGACTGCTGCGAATCTTCAACAAATTGTGCAAGAATTTTAACTGTTTGTCACCGCCTAAAGGAGGCGGACCTGAGCGTGGGGCATCTTAGATGGAACCAAATTCTCGGAACTTATTTACTAATGTTCTTAAGTATTTCCTTGTCACAGGTCTATCAATCAGGATGTGCCAAATTAAACCGCCTTTCTGTCCATGTTAATGTTCATTCAAATCCCCGAAAGTAAATATTATTTCTACTTTATCTTCGTGACTACGTGCCATTTTAACTCGTAATCAGTATTAATTAGATAATATTATTTAAAAACTTACAATGTGAAAGTGCATCTAAATAAATTATTGTAATAACACTAAAACACATAAAAACTTCTCAAAATACTTCACGGACTAGTAATCACACAACACCACTGGATAATAATGATCCACTAAGATAATAACTACTGTCAAAGTATGACCTATTCTCACAAGATTGAAACAAATAATGGATTAGTTTGTACTAACTGTACTTTGAACCGGGAAAGCCCAGTCACTCATTGACAATAAACTCCTTATCAGTTTACTTTCTAACATTGGATTCTTCGTCCATTGCAACCCTCACTCATTGAGAACACAAACAACCAATAAACCTGTTTCCACGCAGACGGAAACTGTACCCAAAACAAAATAAATTTAGGTGTAAAGACTTACTTAAATTTTTAATTGGCTATTTTGTTGGAAAAGAGATAGCGATCTCTGGTTTTAACCACTGTACTTACTTTGATCACAGGTACTTAAAAATTGGTGTTTACTTATAATACTTAGTCATTTACATTGATCAATTGTTTTAAAATTCAAATAGCTGTAACTATTGAATGAATCCGCCTTTTGAAGTCCGGTTTGCGGCATTGTACTCTTCTAAGTAAGACCTTTAATTTGATACCAAACTTGACCTATGCTGCTATTTAAGAATTTTGTCTGACTCCTTGTGGACCGTCCCCCAAAGGGATTATCCGGTCGGTAATTGGGCAGATGTGTGCGTAATACCACCAGTAAGCACGTTTGAACTTTGATATTTCTTTCTAGTGTGGTTCAAAAATTAAAAAAAGAGGTTCCAGACTTAATTGTCACCCCGTATAAGAAGAAGTTAGGTTTTTCTCTAGGCTGTAATAAGCTCATCAGTGCTACATATTTCCTTTATTGAGACAAAAGGTCAATCTCAATGATGGCTCTGAAAATATATTACACTTAAAATAGACAATAAGATTCGGAATAAAACTCTTTTCGAGCGAAGAGGATTTGTAATAGCTTCTCAGTATGACAAATTCAACCGTTGAAACTTGTGAGTTAAAAGGGTCAGAAGTAGGCACCTTTTACCTGAAGTAGGCTTCCCAGCCCTACTTGATCCTGTATACTTTACTTCCTCGGAACAATCATGCAAACTCTAATATGAAACTGGAAATATATTAGACAGGAAGTATATGACAAGAGCTAGAAGTAAACGCCATTTGACTGAAGTGGTTAACAACACCTATGTATATATGTTTTTATGATCTGTAGATTCACCTATGGCGTTTATGGAGTTGTAAATATAATTGACTAAATCCAGGAAAGCTGCTACACCTACAATAAATTATAAAGAAATATTAAACTCTAATTCTCATAACCCTGGATACTTAAAATATATGTACCTGATGAACGTCACCTTATGTTTAAAAAATACTCTACGATTCCATAATATTACATCATAAGTGCTCCTTATAAGAAGTATAAGGACGTTTATATTTAAAATTTCGTAAAAAGCCACGGTTGATAGCTATTAATGATTAGAACTTTCTACCTTGGTAAGCAGTGTCATAAACGAAAACGGTAAATCCTACATGCATGAAATAAGTAACAAAGTTATTGTAGTCTAAATATAAAGGACTGCTACCTTGCAGTGGTACACAGATATCTTATTTTCCTTTAAATATTCAAAATGGTGCGTTTACGGCCTTATATTATGGAAATAGCTAACATTAGAACGATATATTATATTAAATTCAATTTAGAATCAAATTAATATTTTTTAGCTTTCTTATTCATATTTTGAATGTCGTATTTTTTCTTAATTAATAGACCTTCATGTATACAAGTGTAGCATTACATATTAGGAGTTGCCGATAAGTAGATAATTGCATATTTTTAGGCTCTATATATATATATATATATATATATATATATATATATATATATATATGTGTGTGTGTTTAAAATGCAATGTTTACTATAAAGTAAAATAAGATTTGAGTATAGAAAATCAAGGAACAAAGTAAATCTGGCACGGAACATTGTATCTCTATAAAGAAAGAAGTAAAGCGTAAACATTCTACAGAGTCAGCCATTGAAAATGGTAAGTGATCGATATAATAATTTGTCAAATAGCGGCAGCCAGGGAACCGATTACGGAATAATGGATCCAACCTCAGCAAACTTGTAAAGTGGCTACCATCTCCTGCATGACTTGCCAGTTATACTAGAGTGGACATAACATGGAACAACTTGATATGTAAGTATTGGTATTTAATACAAATTAATATAACCACTCTTATTTATGTATTAGAAAGCAGGTTTAACTTGATACGTAGGTATTTTTAATAATTATTATACACTCAATAAAATTCATTGAAGTGTTCAAATGAAGCTTTGCGGTATAGGTAGACATTATTTTTTCATTTCTGTTAAAAAAATATGGTCCATTATAAAACGAAGAAATAATCACATTTTTCCAACTATACGGTATAAATAAGTCATATTTTTATAAATACACAAAAGGACTTCAATTAAGTTATCCTGAGTTAATCTACCTCTCTACCGTGAACACGATCCAGACTGCCTAAATTGTATCATTGGGGTTTCAGTCATTTGAACTAGTATGGAGAGACTCATTAGAATTGGAGATTGTTTTTAAAGTGTTTACGAGAACAAAACGATTGCAAATAACCAGAATATGAGTACAAAGTCAACAAACTAATGTTCATCACACAGTTTTAATTTCAAAGAATAAACAGAAACTAGAGATTTGCTGCAATATTTTTCTGCAAAGAATACTTACTGGCTAGAACTTTCATGTAACTAAGCTATATTTTAACAGGATATGAACTTTTTATTGGTTAAGTTTTAGCAATGTAATTATTAATAACAGTGAATATTCTACTGACTTCGATTTAACCTATAATGTATAAGAATCATGTTTTGAGCTTTTAATGATACTTTTACAGAAACACCTCGTATATTCCCAGCAATTCATAGAACAATATTTTATCTATGTATCTTCCTCATGGATCTCCGTAGGAGGCGGTCCCTATCCCTAACCATAACCATAAATAATATCCTGTCACTTCGGAAACAGCGCAAAGGTTCTTATAGTACCCGTTGAAAATTAAAAGCTTCTTATTTTAGGAAAAAAAAACCAAATTACGCACTAAATTAGTTTATTTTAGAAATATGTTTTCAACAAATTATTTGGATTTTCATGTTTTTGTGTAAGCATATTCTCGTTATTTTTGTTATTAATTTCTCAAATGATACTTAATCGTTAAAATTAGAATGAAATTATAGTTTAAATGTCAAAGTATGGAGTTGTATGCAAAAGCATATAATTAAGGTACCGGCACAAAAGCGAGTACATTAGTCTTTTATAAGATATAGTTTAAAATTTATGCATAACCTTCCCTATTCCGTACTAACTCAAATCAACATGAGAACTTTAAAGCTATTTTTTTCTTATAACACCACTAACTGAAACAACGGAGAAAGATAACAAAACCAGGCATTCGTACTTTTCCCTTTTCATAACTCACAAGGCCTAGTTTTTTCAAATTATGTATAATCAACATATACTAATTTCAATGTGTCTTAACAGGTTCTCATTACAGGTTCTCCGCATATTCAGTTTTAAACGTTAATTATTGTTGCCTATTCTCCAGAGTTTATATTATTTCGCTCATACTAGTCTACTACTGTATATATTTATAAATGATTTTAAAATGTTACGTATTAAAATGTTATAATATTTACAAATTATATAAAATTGCTATAGCATTCTCTTAACAAAGATACCTAAAATATTACGTATCGCTAAATACTCTTGAATGTTGTGTAATGTATGTAATGGTATTCACAACAGTATTGCGAGAATTCGGACATGATAGTTTACAAAAATAAAGTTTTGGAGAATGTACTGCATACAAAGTAAGCGCTTGGAAACTTTAAACTTTGTAATGTTTGATGCTACTCACCTGGTCTGTAGATAGATACGAAACTACAGACAAATACTCCAAGTTTATTTGCTAAAATTTAATAATACGTTTTTGTATTGAGGAACATTAAAGTTGTGGAGTCCTTATTGTGTATTAAAACAAACATTATGATTGTACGTGCTTTTAAAAAAAATAAGTGAATTATTTTATTGAATGAAATCTCTCGCACTTGTATAATTGTATATCTGGCGTGTCGATAATTAGTAACTGAAACACATAGTTTGGCACCAAAATTTTAATTGCAAACTCTCCTTCTCAACTTGTTTTTAAATTCTAATTTCCATACCTAATAATAATAGTAAGTTTTATGTCAGTCAAATATTGAAAATATTTTACAGTAGCAAATATGTAGCAATAGATAAGACTACGTAATTTTTTCCTTATTTTATATCACGGTCTATCGCATGCTGCATGAAATTGTGAGAAATTTAAAATTGCATTTTCCTTCTAATTTTATATGAGAAGTATGAGAAGTAGCATTTTCATCCATCCAAAGTGATCCTATCTTTTCATCGACTGTAAATATAAATTTGTACTTTATATGTATGCACGAATTTGAACTTTTATTTCAATCTGAAATTCTACCATCAAAGCGATATTGTTAACAAAGTTGAATAGTTGAGGAAATAAAAATTGTTGTTCTTTTTAACATCTATCTGTTCTTCATTTAATGCTAGAACTGTCTTGAGTATTATTTGTGTATTATAATATTGCATGTTATATACGGGCATATCCAATTCCTAACATTGTTTCTTTATAATATTTTTATAGTTTAAATCTGCGCTTTAGTAATGGTAACGAATTATTGCAGTTAGTAATTAGAATAATTAGTTTCTCCTAAAATGCTATACATACAAAAATACATTGCTTACTTTACGTTTTATTGTGTCTATTGTTGTTCGTGGGGATGGTTAAGGAACTTATAGTTGTTATTAAAAATGAAATAATTTTATTTTTTATTATTTCAATGGAAGTCATAGTAGCATAATGGCTGGTCTAGATTATTTAAAACGGTTGAAGAGGATAATTTAACTCTTAACAATCAATACATCGAAAATGCAGAAAATAACGCTTTGGCTGACATTTACTTAAATACTTTGTTGACTAATTGTCAAAAGCAACTAGCCTCTATGACTACTGATCGGATATTCGAGTCAACTCAGAATAGTGAAGAAACATCTTATCAATAAGCCTCTTGCTTTTTGTCCTTTTACAATTCATTATATAATATCTAGTCGTGTTGTTTTAAAATTATAGTCAAATCAAATTCTTTAAAGTTTATTTTTTCATTTTCCTATATGAATTTCATATATAGTATTTGGATTTTGTATTACAAAGTAGGAAAAAGCTACTAATCAAGTGTCTCGTGACAGGTTTCACTGAGGCTCCATGCATGTTATTAAGTCGATAGGTCATTGTATTTTCGTGACAGGCATACTGTACAAAAATAAAAAGTTTAAATCCCTTTCTCAGACAAAGCAGACATTTTACCAACCTACTATGTGTTAGGTACACGAGTAAATTTCTGTGTCTTGACAACCACCACCACATAATTCACTCTTACCTATATAGTCTACTATATTTCTACGGTTAAAATCTGTATCGAGATAACTTACAGGATATACGTATCACTATGTCACGTGTTAACATGTCATATTATTGGACTAAGTTTTTTTTAAAGTGACCATCCTGTGGCTTTCACGTTACCATCATGCTTCAATCCCGATGCGATAAGATCACCATAACGATACGTTAAATGTAAAGAAATGTAATAAATCTCAGTAACTCCCCACGGATAACATCCCCCATCATTTAAATCGATGCTGTTTACATAGAATTGAAGGTTCATGCAACATTTCAATTTCATAGGTAATTTTGTTTTTTGGGACATAGAGCAGACAGGTAGACGGACGTGCAAACAGACAGGTACTAAATTATTCCAGCCCTGCGAGTGATGTTTCTAGAACTCTTAGCCAATTAAATAAGTCGTAGCATAAAAACATTGATCTTCCACGATTAATTATATGCTTGATATTTTTTCACTATACAATTATTTCAATTATTTAAAGATCATAATTTCGGCGGCAAAAGCCCTTTCAAGAGTAATTATTTTTGTTGCCATATCAATAGTGTTTTTTTGTAGCTTATAATACTTTATATGTGTTGTTCAATATTATTAATACATTTATTTATAAAGTAAATAATTAAAGTAATTTTTATTTCATCTCTACTATAAAATTATATCCTCATATTTTTGAGAAACAACTGTTGGGTATGGTGTTATACTTCAATTATTGGTAACAACGTATAATTAATTACAATTAATTAACGATGTCAAACATTTTTTTTTAGACTGAATTTACATCTTCCAGGTCTGCAATAAACCGCACAGGAAGTTTCTACACCTTTGTATGTATGTAAACTCACAAAAAGGAAAAAAGAATTCTAATTCTTCATATGTTTATGAAATGATTGTATTTTACTCACATTTCCTAATAAAAATAAAAATTTACGATTGAACTTTTATTTAAAAGTTTAGAATAAGAACTCACGCATTAAATTATATTACAAAAAGATAAATTGGATGGTAAATGGCTCACTGGCATAATGTCACACTCACCTTAACTCCAACCCGACTTCTAAGTGGACTAATCAGTGTAGATCACTAAGCGAATTATTGTGACCTTAATACTTTAATGTACTACTATTTATTATACTAATAATATTACTATAGCACCACATATATCTAGGTAGATCTACATAAGCGTTAACCTAGATTTGTTTTTTATGACTAAAAAAGGAGAGATATGTCAGGTTTTGGCACAATCTTCGGAAAATAATTTTTTTCAATAAATTGACAATATAATATTGGTATAGATATTATATAGTCTGGAATATTGTGTAATCCCGTACTTATTTTATTTATTTATATAACCGACCAAAACAAATTTCAAATGGCAATAAAAACCCAAAATGCATAATGGCATTTATTTTCAATAAACTTTACATGGGAATATTTCTTCAAATGAAATATAGCAAACAATGAAATATGTAATAAAATAATGACTAAGTTGGCAAACTTCACAATGTTCTGTTTTTCGCATACAAATCCAACCTTTCTAACGAATTTTTAACCGCAGGGTCCTTATAATGTAAGTGTCCCAAAGTACATTCCAAACTGAAACATTAATGTTTATACATTTTATGCACATTTTTTATAGTTCAGAGGTACAGCTTCAAGCCAATTTCTTACTAAATTTTCTCTGTTACTTCATAATTACATTCGTAATAGTTACCTTTAGAGGAAATATAAAATGATCACTTTCAGTTATATTTTTTCACAGAATTGTAACTCTTTTTCTTTTATATTTACAAAATTAACATTTTATAACCTAATTTAAGTTATTTTCATTATTATACTGCACCAAATTGTGTACAAATATTACTGTAAAAAGGCAATATATTTTTTAACCTTACAAGATACTGTGCATAATCCTTCAGACACAGATTATACTATTTATTAGAAAATAATATTAGAAATGTAAATAAAAATATTTAATAAACGTTTTACTGAATGTTCTGCTCCTGTATCTGGTGGTAAACGTAGTGTAAATGTGTGTTCCTTTGAAGTTTTGATCAAATACTATCATTGATCACGAAGCTATAGCAACTCAAGTTGGAAGAGCAAATGATTTAGTCAAGTCCTGTTTATATGTTCATATTCCATTGAAAAATAGTGATACGTTCCTGCATTGTATGATTTACTCTCAAGCTATATTTTAGATCCTTTAAAAATATTTTATTTTTCACAAATTGTGATGCTGATAATATATAATTAAAAATAGACTTAAAGGTCATCCGAGTATATCAGGTTTGCTGAGTTATGAAAATAAATAATATACTACCGTAAAGAACAAAGAACAGAGTTTTGAAAATTTAGCGCCATGGTAGCCCTCAAAACAACTTCCCAGTCGTATCATCAACTTTTACGCAGTGCCGCCTCTCCGAAAGATCTCACCCTACTTGTTTTAGAATGTATGCAACAAAAAACATAGTAAATAACACAGTAATTTATGATTTATGCCATAAACGGCCTATACAAATTTAAGTTGCAAACTGAGTTTTTGTATCGATACTACACTGGTCATTAGTGACAGTGCGGTGACAGAGGTGATTGACGGATCAACTGGGCTATGTAAACTGTAATAGCCCATTCATCAAATAACGATGAATATATGGATTTTTTTGCTCATCCATAATTATTTTATCGTTTCTGCTACATTCAAATAAAACTATTAGACAGATACACCAGCATATTCTTTAAAATTCACATCATAACCTCCCATTGAAAAAATACTTTACGAATCAATGCGCGTATTTACCACTTGGATATTACTTATCAACAAATATTTGTCATAGTAATGCGTAATATTAATGGGTTGACACTCATATTGCACATAAATCAAATATTAAAGCTGGATGGGTTGCTAATCCCTGCCTTATACATGTATTGTATGTTTCTTTATTTCGGTTATATAGAAATTAGCTAATAGACCCGCTCTTACTTTATGAATTCTAATTAAAAAAATACTGTAAAATGTGGAAACATCGTTCCATTTATAACGAAACTAGCTTGAGAAATATTGTAATAATGTAAATAAAAAATAACAAATGTTTTAATATTTATAAATAAACCCACGATTTAGTAATAAGGGTGTGATTGTAAACACTCATAATAGAAGAAATGTTGAATATTATATTTAATAACAGTATTACATACATCTATTTAACTTACTGTAAACTTGGAGGAAAATATTACAGTATGGCTGAGTGGAGCGTCGTGCACAGGCAGAATTGTTTGTTTGCGTACGTGTTCGTGATCAAGGTATCTTCCTCGTTATCTGTTACATTTCGCTTGAATCGACTGCATTGTTTATACTTATTACGGACAGTCTAAATTTTCCGTTATGTGATTGTTTTGTAGGCCTACACTTTTATTTTTAATCATTTTGAGTGTGTGTTAACAATGCCGTAATGGTGTAAAACGCGTTATGCTTAAGAATATAACGGATTGTTATTACCTACAAGTGCATAATTTAAGATAACAGAAATCCTAGAACTAGATCAAAATAAAATAATTACGTTACAAATATATAATATAACAACGTTAAGGAAAGATATTTATAGATTAAACAAGAACAACCTTGTATTACTGACTTACTCATAGTAAGTCAGTAATACTTGTGTTAGTAAATTAGAGGTTAACACTATATGTATTACTATATGTATTGTAAAAGGGTTATAGAAAAAGGGAAATTCAGATAAACAATAGAGTGCTTTGTAAGGATCATAACCGATCATAATTATAATCATGAGACCAACAAAAGTTGGTGGGTCACGGCCAAAAGCATTGATTAACTACATACAATTTATAATCAAAAAGACGAAATGGCTTCTTATGAATGGTCTAGGAACTGTAAATTTATATCGTTATATCGTTGAAAGCATTCTTCCAGGATTCATTGGCTGGATATGGAATGCAGTATTCTCATTGGTGCTACTTTACTATACTCTAAGCTTGGAAAGAACTCCGTAAACTCAGTAAATCAATTCCTTAACGAAGAGCAATCTGATATTGTGGAAAGGTCTGACGAAACGCTAGCACTCTGCGCATCGGTTGAGAATTCAACATTTTCACTGAGGGATTGCAAGTAATCCTGAGTATAAATAAGGAAATTCGAGTGTGAAATAGTGAATTGAAATAGTTCATATCATGAACTGCCTGAAATCGAAAACCAAACAATTAGGTTACGTTTAAAGGCTTTATAGTCCAGTGTTTAATTCATGCACTCAAAATCACACGTTTCATTCAGAGATATATACCATGTTATTTATATTACGTGATACTGTTGCGATAAATTGTGTATTGATTTATTAGAATTCAAATCAAACTACAAAGATCCAGATTGGACGGTATTTTGTTATGGAAGGACGGACCTTCAAATATAACATTATATAAAATGTTAAAACGTTATAATTATATTAAATGACAAACTTTGATTTTAATTTAATCGTGGTTTTGGTAGTATAATAGGGCAATTTCCATGAAATTACATCTTTATAATTAATGTGACGTATTGGTAAATTAAATAGAAGAAAAGATTTAAAAGGTAGTCGTTTAAAAGGCACAAGTTTTTTATGGTGCCTAAATCAACCCTTGTCAAGAATAAACAATAAAATGACGTGACGAAGGTTTTTTTTTAATATAAAATCGTTGGGCTAGCAAAACGGAATCACAAATCATTGCCCTCGTATGAAATATAGTTTTTCTTGGGTTTACCATATGAGCGTATAATAAATTGTGATTCTTGTAGCTCATTGTATGCGTTAGTGAAGACAAAGATTTTTTTAATACCCATGATTGCAACGTAAAAAATCACAGAATATATCAATTTATAAACATATTTTACACTTGAAAACTTTACATGTGCCATAATACCTTATGTAGTCTAACTAAACAAACATGTACAAAACCATCACGTGGTAGTGTGTAAACTTTTATTATTTAACACTGCAATGAAACTTAAATTGATAAATAAAGATGTATCATACCCCAACGTATCTCTAGAAATATTTCATTCTTATACTTTAAATTTGCATAATGCAAGTTTGTCAATGGTACATGACTGAACGCCATTGAAGTCTATAACTAAATAGGCTTATAAAAATTATACTTTGTCTACTGAGGGTTTGTAACATTTTTCTTTCTATCACGATTTTCTGTTTATCTGACTGTAATTTGCGCAGGACATCTCAAGAATGAAATGATCAATAAACTTGTACTTTTTTACCCTACTTCAGCGAAGCCCTTTCATGAAACATGGTGTTATGTACTCTATACATATAAAAAGATTGTTGCATAAGAAAGATATTAAACACATAATTATTTTTTTGTAAATTTACAAACATTTTTCGATTATTTTTCATAATTAACGGTTTAAAAATATTTTGTGCTTCTGGTTTTAAACGCGTTCTGCAAGATAAAAAGAATATCTAATTACAGTTATCACATAAATTATATTTTGCTATAAATGATCACGAAGCATGAGCAAGTTAACGAACTATTCTAGGAAGGAGATCCGATATTGTTATATGTAAAAACCAATGTTATATCTAATTTAATAATTCGTATTGTGTATGGCTTTCATTTCAAAATTGTAGATGCAAGTAAAAATATACTTCCAGAGGGTCTGAATAAGAGTTATAGCAAACTGTATTTAAGACATTGGTTTAGCTTAAAAATCACATTTTTAATTTAAAAATGGGAATGTAACAATACAAATATGATTTCTCAAAATTTTGTTTCAATGTGTTTTCAATATGTTCCAGGAATGTATTTGCTATTAGTCATATAATAATTTATTATAAATATGTCTTTAAGCATATAATAGTTACTTTATATTATATATTTACTTATATATATATATATATATATTTATATAATATATATATATATATATATATATATAGATAACGCAAAACGATCCAATTCTGAGGATTGTCCTATTCCTGATGAGTGGCTCCTCAGAATGGTACCGTGAATGTATAATTTGTTCTGAGTCGTCAGAAAGGGATCATGTATGTACTAAATTATTTCTCACCTAAATTTTATACTGACTTTAAACTTTAAAACCATAATATAACTCGCTAAACACTTTACTGTTGCTAGAGCTTTAAATACACGTGTGTCTGGTTTTAAAGGTGTAAAACCAAGTGGATACCGAGTTGTATTACTTTTGTAATAATTGCTAAAATGTCTAGTTTATTGAGCCCAGACGATCTTGAGGTAAAACCCACGAAAAACAATTTTCAAAACACTATTACGGGACATTAATATACAGTATAACACTCGTGAATTTAACGAAATTTCGCTTTGTGTTTTTTATGGTTTTATTCTAAGATAAAGGTACAATTTTTAATGAAACAGAAAAGGGGCAAAGCTTTTAGGGGTGAAATAAATTACTCAAAAACTAGATTTGAGTAGAGACAAAAACCCTGTCACCTAGTTACATGAGCTAAAAAGTGTGTTAATATGGATTATATAAAAGCTATGTTATAGATATTCTATGACTAATGTCCTTAACAACGGTCGATATTAAACATGTTTTGAGAGGTTGACACCTATCTGAATAGGACTGTTATTTGTTATGAAAGTCTTTTTACACATCTTGATATAAGTGTTTATTTGGATTAAAATCAAATAAGTGTGTACATGTAAACATTCTCTTACTACGTAGTTAGATATGTATCATTAAGAATACGGCCGCAATTCTTAACGCATCTTTAAGATTGACCTTGCAACAGTATAGCAGACTCTGACCAGATCGCATCATCGTTTCCTGTGTTCTGCGATAAGCAGCCCGCTGGCCCATTCCACTTCCACTCCAAGTACCCGGAATCCAATTATCTGTCCCACCTGTTTATCTCTCTCTCTGTCCTTCGACCTTCCTGAACCCTACATCTGGCAGTTTCTAAAGTAGCAGTGTACTATTTGATATTAGTTTCTCTTAGAAATTCGTTAAAAATATTTTTACACTCAATTCATCAAGTAATCTGTATTGCTGTTCTTCATAAAATTCTGAAGTTTATTTATGTACCAATAAATATACTCTTGTGACTAGGTTACAGTTTGGTCTTCTAAAGACGGAGCTAGGTCAAGGCGATCTCTCTCACCCGCTAATCATGTCACTTTAAACGTTTACCACATTAAAACATACTCCAATATTATCTCTGAAACAATTTGTTACTATGTTCTTGTGTAATATTCACTCATGTATTAGAGTGAAAGACACATTATTATACGTACTTTTATTTTTGTGGATTGTGACAACGAAAAATTATGGAGAAAACACCGATTTGTCTTAAAATTTTAAGTTTTTTTTCCATTTTAAAACTCATCATTAAAAAATACAGTAGGCCTACTTGTGCCACAGTATTTGTTGTATTTGTCTTGAAGAAAGGTGTATTAAAAAGTAATTAATGTTCCTTAACTCTTACAAAACCTATTATTAGCAACCTATTTTGATGAACTGTATATTTATTTATTACTAACCTTCTTTCCTTGTGAGTATCAATCTATGAAGCCAGATTTATTTTCAATTCCAAATAAAAAGAATATATGTATCTTTTATTGTAAGAGGGAATATGTTTAATATCTATAAAGTATTTTAACTTGTTCCCTATTATAAGAATTATTTTACTACTGAAGTCATGTAATTAACATTAATGTAGGTTTATTTATGTAAAAACAATATGCATGTAAAAGTATATATTTAATATAGTAAAAAAAAAAAAAACGTTTTTTTTTAAGTTGTCTCCATCAATAAGCAATGCTACAGGTTTAAAATATATTTATATGTATAATACAATGTACTCAATGCTTTTCTCAAAACAAAATGAAGGTGCAGATTAAAAGCGAGGTACAGTTTAGGACATGCTGCACCCGGCCCGCCCCGCACCGTGCCGCGAGCATCTTCAGAGTGCTCGCGCCCATGCTTTCATGTGTTAACAACTTTTGGGCTGTTTTTGTGAACTGTCCCGCTTTTAAAGCGCGACGTGAGCTTGTGTCCCAGCCGGCGTTGCCATATCGTGCCCCGACGGGCGGCGCGGCGCGGCGGGTGTGGAGTTGGTGGGAGGGGGGGGGGAGCGATGAAGCGGGCCAGTATCCCTGAGTCCCAATCTGGTCGCGCTCAGCTCACTGTGCCTTCGGATTAAGCAACTTGAAATATCAGTAACAGCCTTTCAAATTAAAGTTCCTTGGCATAAATGTAATGAGAGAAGCCGCAATAGAGTTATATTGCACAACATTGCAATAACACACAACATTGTCCTATAAACTGACGGACTCGAGTAGACCTCGCCCCCCTCGGGCCGTAACATGGGCTCTTATGGGAGGGAGAAATCCCTTCATCGTGCGGGAAAAATTTCCCCTGCTCACACTCTTATCCTAGTGTTTTTGGGGTTGATTTGGGGTGTCAAAACCTGTGTTTTTCTGTAAAATCGGTGATTTTGGGTGTGAAAAATCGGTGTTTTTTCGGTAAAAATCGGTGATTTGTTGGGTCCGGTGAGGGAGAAACGAGGGACGGAGGGAATTCCAATATGGCTGCGCCATGATGAATTGGGCGGGAACAGGGGAACCTAACCTCACTTTCTTGGTTTCCCGCGTATTCAATATGGCTGCGCCCAGTTGGCGGGAAACAGTAGAACATAACCTCAATTGTGAAATTGCGGGAACAGTTAGAACATAACCTCAAATGTAAAAAGGGCGGGGAAAGTAAACTAAACAAGAGAAATAAAGACGAATCGTACCTTATTGTGTGATGCGGTGAGTTGATGTGGGCCTGGATGTTGGTTTCGGAACATCCGTACTACGTTATAGTACCCAGGTTAAACATTATCCAGTATAAGAATCGGTCCAGAGAACTGGTAGACATCCTACGACTGGATAATGTCCCGTCCCTTTTGGAATTTGGAATATAAATTTTTGAATGTGAAGCCAATTGAATAATTAAGATAGAGGTAGAACTCTACCTGGGGAGATATATTGTGAATCTTCCCACAATCAGCTCACGGCACGTGGGGCATCTATCCCCCACTCTGTTGGAGCATGGACGGCAGAGTGTATGCCCACACAGTCGAAGAGCGATTGTTGGTAGATTCGCAAAGCAAAACGGGGCAGGACACTTCGCGGGGTTGAGTTGGCAGGGGTTGATCCGTTGGACGGCACAGCGGTGTTTCTACGTCGGGAGTCCTCCTCCATGGCGGGTAGCTGTCTCGTATAGGAAATCCGCGAGGATGCTGCGGATTTCCTCCCAAGCGGCTGGAGCGGCGGCACGGAACTCCTCCTCGGGTCTCCGCACCATCACCGTTTCGCGGGTTTTCCTCCCAAGCGGCTGGAGCGGCGGCACGGAACTCCTCCTCCTCGGGTCTCCGCACCAATCCACCGTTCGGTGTCGTAGACGGCCCCCTCACTGATGCCCTGCACCTGAGCGACTATACTCAGGGACCTTGACCGCCCTCATTGCCTCCCATTGGGGATCTATGTCCTGTAACATAGGTAACGAAATTAAACAGATGAAACACTACGTAGTGGCATGGATAATGTAGGGAATGAAACTTACTGCAGATGGTGAGAGGAAGGGGTGGCGAGCCGGCAGCCACTTCCATGGATATGAGGGACTCCTGTGAGGTGGGGTCGGGGGAGAAACCCGAGTGGAAGGAGCCACTACTGATGGGCGAGACTGTTGGTGGAGTAGACTGATTCAACCTCCGATAGAACTGAGAGAGATCCTCAGAGGGACTGTCTCCGGGTCGAGGGTTGCGTCGGAAGTCCCAAGAAGTACTCAACTGTCAACAAGAAATATCCATTTTTGATTCTGTAAACAGAGCGAAAACCTGCAAATATAATATGAATACCCTATATTACTAACCGAAATCGCCTCATCTGAGCTGGAATTAGATTCCTCCATCACCACCCTTTGAGTCGCCTCGTCGGGAAAAGTCGACGCCTCGGCTATAGCCCTATCGGGCAGCAGCGATTAGACTCTCCTCAGAGATGTCAGAGGGGAGAGTGATGTTTGGGTTAGCATCACCGGTCCACCGAGAGTCGATGGTTGAGACTCATCCTAAAGCACAAGTGAATTAATACATGGCGGGTCCCGCCACCGGTTGCGGGATAAATTACTGCACGAATGGAAAATAGGGATAACGGTAATCACCTCTTCAATACCGGCGCTTATGACATGCAGTCGGGCCGCGTCGAGTGGTCACCCATTGCCCAGACCTGAACATCCTCTGGATCTGAGCCTCGTACTCGTTCTGAAATAGAGTTCGATTATAGGGACTGCAGTTAATGCGTAATTAGTACAATACAACGGTAACAATAGTGTACTGACGCCTGGTCACCTCACGCTGAAGGACAGGAAGTGTAGCCCGATCATCACCATTATTCTGAAAAAGAGAAAAAATAAAGTTAGAAAAGCTGCCACACACCTAAGGAGTAAATATTAGAGTATTGAAATGTGAGCTAACCATATTCAGATGGACTATAGACCCGCTATCCGTAGTAAAGTATCGATCCCGGATAGCCCCGGGCACAGGGATCGGTTGACTCCTACGCAAAACCGTTTGAAGTGGATGGTTGTTCCTAAAAAACACTTTACAAGTTAGAAACAGTGTTGAGGGACAACTCGATAGAACAATAAATAGATCAAAACAATAATTACCTCGAGATCGTTGCCAGCCACCACCAACAGCAACATGAACGAAAACGGTAAAACTAGTTGCCACAGACATAGCAAAGCTATCACAAGCAAGTGCAGCTGCAGCCGATGCACCACCGCGCTTTTATACGCGGACGCCTCTCCCCACCGAGAGACTCGCACTTGCCGGTGCAATTTGTGACCCACGTTTCCACACCACGGTAAAGCCAGAATGGCTAGGCCGTAGGGGTCCCAGTGCGTTTTTGATTATAGTGAGTTTCCCCAGTAGGCCTATTCTCACTCTTTCACTTTACTAATCACTTTACTCGGGGAAGCCTTCAATTGTGACCAGTATTTGTGTACAGCCCCAACCACCGCTGTACACGATAGCGATTCACTCCATTACAATGTATCGCTCCTCAACATATTTTTGTCTCCTGTAAGTTTCAATAGCCACTTTACTCGGTGAAGCCTTTCAATGTGACTCAAAAACTTACCGGAGAATTTTACATTTTTTAAATTTTTTTATTTTTTTACAGCATCTAGAGCGAGGTTACATACCCCTGGACTTACGGAGTTTAGGCCTGCCATAGAGGTATCTGTCACACACACACACTCACACAACTGCTCCCGGTCTTACGGAGTTTTAGGCCTGCCGTAAGACGCAGTAAGAGCCCCAGGACTTAACAGGTTTTACGCCAGCCCTTAGGAGCTTACCAATCATTCACCCCGCTCTAGAATTTTTCGTATCTAACCTACAGTTAAAAAGTCACTTTACTCGGGTGAAGCCTTTCAATGTGACCCGTCGGCGAGTCCTTTCAAGCCAACACGTCGGGATTCTCAACTAAATGCCGAACCCCTCCGCCCCTTTACTAATCACTCGCGATACTAATAAGCGTTGGTATTGTGCAGCTGTTTGTTAAGGATCTCGAAACGGCACTTTGCTGCAATCATTGCGCATTTCACATTGGGATCCTCGGTTGACGTATGTTGTGGCAACGAGCAAGCAAACCTGTGTGTTTTTTTACAGCTACACGGATTTGCCGGCCTCCTCGCAACACTATATCGTCCAGTTCAACGGACATCACCGTGGAAACTTTCTCAAGAACTCTGCCTTCTCCAACCGCGCGTGTAAAATCACGGCAAAGGGTTTGCATAGAGTGCGAAGTACATTAGCTCTGTAGGGATAATCACCCTCCTCCCAAGAAATCTTATGGTAGTTATCTTCAAGCCAGCGAGCTGTTGTACGATTTTTGGCGCTCAACCGTTCTCTAGGAAAAGGTGGTTTTAAAATATATAATTTGACATTGAAAAGAGTTTTCCCCACGATCGCGAGCTCTTTAAGAAATAAAGGGTCTTTTATTGCCTTGAAATGCGTGAAATTCAACTACTTGCCAATCCATTGGGCCAACGTTTGTACAAGGCCACTTCAAGAGCTAATTTATGAGCTGTGGAGCAGAGGAGTCCCTGACTATCTGCTTTTGCAAATACGTCCTCCTCTACCAACCCTGATGCTAGTGCGTGAATGGTAAACCGTACAGACTCTTCGATAATAAAATTGTCTCTGAGAGCAATGTTACATCAGAGGAAGGCTGTTTGTAAACTGAGTCCATTCGGCCTCGTTAAGCGTTAAAGTATGCTCCCCGTCAAAGAGAAACACGTGCATACGACCGAAAACATTTGTGAACCTTGATATCCTCCTCCGTGTCCGATTTAATATAAATTTGGTTTTATTCTCCAGGCAGGGTTATGGAATTGAAATGAGGAGTGATTTGATTGAACACATCGTGGTGACCAATAAACGCATCCCTTTTTACCCTTAAAGAGAACCCCGAGAGAGTCACCCCGATTCTTAACAAACCCTACAATTACGCATTTTGAAAGAATCACTATCCAAAAAGTAGACAGATCTAAGAAAAAAACCCCCGGTTTAACGCATTGATACGCTCTTTACGTTTTGGAATCCGCGCGTGGGGTTCCACGTCCATAGTCTGCGACTCCATCTCAACGTCTGACCGTAAATTCTCAAATTTTTCTTTTAGACAGGAGAATTTCGACCAATCAGAGACGCGCTTATTTCGACCAATGAGATTTTTTAGCAGGTGGTTTCTTCCCCTCCCCCCACCTCCTCCTCCTCCCATTCGTATGTGAAAGGATCTATCGAAAAAGAGACACGAATTTTGTCACAGTCCCTCACATCCCAGGCGTCGCCATGGGATGTTAAATTAGCACAGTTGATGGTTTTTTAAACGCTTTAAATTTTCCGTCCTTCCACAAGGAAGCGTGTACATACGCTTTAATACCCTTTTTTACCCTTTCAGCTTCACATCATCCTCTCTGCAAAACCTAACCCTAATCCTGTCAAAACCCGTCACATCATAAAACTCACTATTAGGTGTGAAATTTAGCACAGTCGAGGTATTTACATGTTTTCATTTCTCCGTCCTTCCACAAGGAAGTGTACACTCCGGCTTTTATACCCTCTCTATACCTATTTAGAGCCTGTTTAATAGGATTATCCTCATCATCCGTGTCGTATTCCTCGGGCTCATCGACTACCTTCAAAACAAACCTCAATTTTGTTAAAGTCCTTAACATCATAAAAGTCGGTATTATAGGATGCTACAATTATGTACAGTCGAAGTATCCCAATAATTTCCCCTTGCTTCGTCTTCCTTATAATGAGGAATGTATAACGCCATCGTTGCAAAAGCGTTCAACACTGGGTAGGTAATGTACGTCGGCGTAGGAGTCGCTCAATTTATACAATTACCCCACCCTAACAATAACCCCCCACCCTAACAATTACCCCCACCCTAACAATACAGCCCCTGTTGTGTTGCGGTTATCACCGGAAGGGTTCAAGTAGAACCTGTAATCTCGAAAGAAACGGATCGTTCATTTCACTAACTGATCCAAAATCGTAATCGAACCCTAATGTATGAATCCATATAGTGGACACTGACAAGTGTCAGGACCTGACGTAGCGTGGGCCCGTGCCCCACGCGCATTCCTTGAAATGACCGTATCTATAAGAGTCACTGGGCACTCTAACTGTAGGTCTAAAGCGAGCAAAGAGTCTTCGCATGCCCTCGACCCTGTAGAGTATTCGTTCTTTAATGTTAAGTATCGAGTCGCCTCGACCGAGTCAGGCTCGTTTAGGAAAACTGTTTAGCTTCTCCATGACACAGAATGAGACACACGTAAAAAATTCAGCTATTTATAAGGGTTTACCCCACCACCGCTCCTACAACCACCCCTTAACGTTACCCGTGAGCAGAGTGTATGCCAGGTGGTGAGTCATATAGTACTAAAGCAGTAAGCCGCAGTGTTTTGCAGCAATAGCGTTTTTTAGTCTCAAACTCCAGACGCACGTCTACGGGGCCAGTTTTTATTGAATCATTCTGCTTGGAGCAGTCAATAACATAGAGAGGTACGTTACTTTTAAACGTGTTGAAATCAACTGTAGGGGCAACCTTGTATTGGTAGTATGAGCTCTGTGAATCTGGTAAACATGTCGTAGAAAATGCGTAGATCACCATGGATGTTATCGTACGGGAAGTACTGTGAATTCAGAATCAGTTTTGATATTGAGTAGATCGCAGTGATCAAAGCTGGAAGCGTCTTTTTTCAAATTGTTCTTCCTTCCAGTCTGGAAACCCTAAAATCACGTAACGAGGTTTTTTTTCAATTTGGGTACTCGTTTTTATTGTCCAACTATGACGTGTTGTCAACGGCAAACTGGGGGTACTCGTGAATTTTTCCCATGATCGAAACGGAAGGTGAATCAGTGTATCTTTCTCGACCATACCGCAACAGGCTTTAATAACCTGGGCTGTCTGATATTGTAATGTAAGGAACCCTCCAGTACAAGTCAGTTATATCAAGATCAACAGTAGCAGCGTCAGCTGAAATTTACAGCATTGTTTAATCAGAGGCGGCTCTCAGAAGAACCAACTCTTGTTTACTGTTTACCACTACCTTTTTGTAATCTTCGAAAAATCCCATCAATGTCCTAACGGGAACGGCGTAATTGAAGCTCTTTAACAGCGGTCTGCGGAATTATTCGCCCGAGCCACCCTCCGTTAGCCAGATCATTTTTTCATTTTCCTTAAAAGATACCAGTCCTTGATGATCGTCGTAAGTTATGCCGACACTGCGTGTTTAATCGATTACTTGACCGGTTCAACTCGTAACGAATCTCATCAAATAAATGTGCCATCGAGTTGGTTCACTAGATTTAATTGCTCGCACTACCGTGTAGCTTTTTATTTTGCAGCTATGATGGTGCATGCGTCCCTTTTTCTGTGTATGAAGCTTTCAAACCGGTGTGTGTGATTATGTCTTGCTGACTATCGGGGTTTCTGATTTCATCGTTTATTCTTAAACGTAGACGAGGCGTACGGTTTATGGGTTATGAAATTCCCACCCCGTTACGTCTTCATCGTACATTGCTCCGGACTCTATCGATAGAAGCCGCCATACTTAAAGCCTAGAGACTTTAGAAACTTTATGTTCTTTGATGTTAACGCTGTCACCTTTCGGTGATTACTGACCAGTGTGTGGCTCGCGCAACTCTCTAAATACTATGACCCATTATTGTTTTCTTTTATGCAAGCGTTAAGTGAGACTATCTCGTTACGGAAAAATTTAAAAAATCTGCCGTCCTGGTCCTTGAGTGTTACGGAAATGTTGTTCACTCTACGAAACGTTCACCGGTAATAAGATTACATTGGCGGTTTCTCAACTATTTTTATAGCCTGGGGCCACTTCAGGGTAGAACTCATGCAGCACGTGTCCCTCTACACCGTTTTGAAAGGATCCTCGTGCGGATATTGCATTCAACGCGTATAGTATTTACATTCATTATGTTTTTGGGGACATCGGATGTGTGTACCCTGCCTGCTCAAGTGGTTTTTTACTGAACCCTAGTAGGTAGCGATTGTCTGTTCTCTGTCAAAGTGTATGATTTTATTACAAGTGATTTCGGATTTTAGCGTATTATTGTTTCCTTTCAGACTAAATGTCACATCCGCGCCTAAATGGGATTTGATGTATTCTTCGATATTTTCAATTTGTACGACCCCTCTGCTATCTTGATTTTTTATTGTCACCGTAATAAAACATATCGTTTATTCACGTTTCAATATTTGGAATCGTATAGTATGTGGAGAGGTCAACTAGACCAATTTCGTAATCACCATCGCTCACGTCCATTGGAGGAAATACCTCGCATGATACCTGTGGAGCAGGACCGCTAAGTGAAAACATTACTGCTGAGAAACTTTAAACACAAAGTGTCCGCAGAACTACTGAGCCCTCACTCTGTCTTCTCTCGTAATTATACCGTACGTTAACGTCTGGTCCTAGGTATGATATAAGCTCTATTGGTGGGTCTTAGGTTACCAAAACTGTCAAAGTAGTATACCCTGTTACCTAACTTCCTGTAACACACCCAATGTGTACCTTCACGCGGCCGAGGTTTATCCAGATTAATTTATGGCCGATTCATACGAGTCGTGGGGGCGTTTGGGGTAGAGCCGTCTCTCATAATAAACTCCACGGAAAAAATTCGGAATATTAAGTAGTTTCGCGTAGTGTACTAGCTCGTAATTTGATAACGGTTTTACTGGTATCGCGTTTTTTTTTTTTTTTATTGCAAACACCTCCTCTTCTTTCTTACCCCACCGCCTCTCTTTGGATACGGCTTGAGGTACATTACCCTGACCTTTACGTTTTGGGTGGGCTTCCCTCCGCTTGCTCTTCCGCCTCTCTTCCCTCCACCGAGGTGCTTGTATTTTTTGGTCTTCCATGGCTCCTGTTAACAGCTAAGGCTGCGGCTCTTTCCCCAATAACTTGCGTCCCTGCCGATTTGACTCTTTCCCAGGCCTCTTTTTGGCCTAATTCTTTTGTTCGGCCTTCTCTTTCGGTGTTTCGGTAATCCCCTGTATTTTTGAGTACGCCTATATCGTGATTTTTTTTTCTACAACTATTCGTCCAAGGGATTTATACCCCCTTATCAACCCCTGATTGCCAATACTCACCCCTAATTTCGTTCAACCTGGACCAAACAGTTATCGGTAACCCACCAGGTAAATGTCGAGTTCGACAGGTTAGAAGCGTCAAATTGCACGGCTTTCAAAAGATTTCACAGCGACCGATCCGGCGTTTTGCAAAGCGCATCGAAACCCAGTAACCTCCTTCCTCGCTTGACGGTTCGTTTCAATCTGTTTGGCTTTAACTTTTGTGCTTGTCCCATTTTATATTCCGCTTATAATAACCGTAATAACGTTATTATAGAGTTTGCCTGAGCTAGGGTCTCCATTTCTAACACATGATGATCTGCCAGTACGGTCAAAGATATCCGCGCACCTCGGAATCCTTGTAACCACTTCTGGTACCTGTTAAACTCGTCGTACTCCAAGAATACGTGACTGTCTGTTTTATAGACAGATACCAGAAGACGGCCCATTTTTTTATATATCTGAAACCTCCTCTAATTCCATTCAGGAGGACTCTCTGGCAACACGCCTACTCGTCATACCCCAACATAGTGCCTCTGAGAGTGCATTCGTTAAAGGGTAAAAGAATGTCAGCTGCTCACATATAAATAGAAACCATCAACCGGGTTTTCGATCTCACCCTGCTCACTTGGGTCTGTTAAAGTATGGCTGTCGACAATGTTAGAAACCTAATCCACGTCGTCTTTTATCGGTTAGGTGGTTATACGCGTCTAGCCGTCCGGAGCCAGTAGTTTGTACATACCGTAAAAGAACTTCCGCTCACCACTCTCACCAGATAATTAAACCAGATACACAGCGTTCACTCAATGTCGACAAGGGGTCCGCCCACAAAGTAATTCTAATCTATTTATTACCTACAATTCCACGTGGTCACACAGTTCTCGAGTATCGGAGGTCGTTTCACTTTTAAGGTAATCTCTCTATTAACAGCATCTCCGTTCATACAGCGGAAAGAAGCTACTTTGACTTAATCGTTTACCGTCCAAAATAACTCATTTTATCCTTACTCCGTATCCGGTTGTTCTTTCCTTCACATAATTTACCAGTTGCCATGCGTCGGTTACCTATCTTTAGGTTTCTGGCAACATCTAGAAACTACTGTAATTATTAAAAGATAACATGTTTCTCCGTCCCCGCAATACTTTTAGTAGCAGGCAATAGATATTTTGATAACTGAGAGAGTGTAACCGGCCATCGTATTTGATCCTCTTGACCATACGGCCTACATTCACTTAGTCTCACTCTTTTTAGCGTCCGATTCGTGTCTCTTGTCCTATCGCCAGCGTTTTTTATCATTCAGTTTACCTGTTCATACAGTCTGTAGGTTTTTACAACATGAGCACGTCGCCAGCGAGAAGAGGATCCAGCCATCTGTCCGAGTCTTTTGTTAACACATTCCCAGGACTTTTACCATCCCCACTACATCTTTTTAGAGTGGTTTTCGTTTTAAGATAATGTTTAGGCCGTCACTGCATCTGTTATCCCCCGCGGTGATTCAACCTATCATGGCGCAACCAGTAGATTGTCAAACCTCGTAATATTTGCCTGTTCGTGTCCTATATGGGTACCCTCCCTAGCAAGACGACGAAAAAGAGTCAGAGCATCCGGTCACAGAGTAGAGCGCATCAACCTATGTTGCTAATTCCTGTTAAACCTTTAAGCGTCCATCACATTTTTCTTGGATACAAGCGAAACGTCAGACACAGTCCTTGAGGACTGCGCTATCCACTATTATTTTTCAAGGTCTGCAATGTTTTAATAGCGTCTAAGACTGTAAAAAGATTTTGAGTTCCAACAAATTTCCCGTATTTTAAATTTTAAATATTCCCCAAACTCATTCTGTTTTTTTAATTTTTTTATTTTAAATCGAAATAAATCCAGTCTTGAAAAATAATATGTTATTAACCTATTCTTATTTCCGTTTTTTCTTCATTGCCCCATGATTGTATCAACTCACCTAACATTTCTTCCTGACGGAATACAATATTTTCTCGCTGCCAAGGGCGTGAAAGTGGACAGATAATATTGCTTTAAAGTTACGTTACCTTGTGCTTTGCTATTTTGTTCCTCGTTATTGAAATCTTCTCTGTGCACTTTAGTTATAATGGGGATTGTAAGCACTACATTAATGCCGATAGTAGTGTCTAAATGTTATTGAACGATCATATCATTAAGCGGCATCATAATGTCAGGGCACAGCGTCATACTGCTAAGTTATTAAAATTGATGCTAGTCTGTTTCCAATATAAAGGAAGAATGTTTCTTCATATATATACATTTATTTTATAGCAATGTTTGGTTAGTGGAGAAAATTTTACAAAATTGTTCAATCAAAAAAACCAAAGAAATTTACTTTGATCCGTTCTACTAACCCTACTTTTTGAACAGTTTATTTATATTGTTTTGAAGCCATAACCACAATTACAAATTATTAGGTCTATTTGTTTGTTTCTCGGAACAAAACACTCCATTTTGAGTTGGCTTAAGGTATTTTAACGGAATTTGCAAAACCTGAATAATGACTCACCATGGAATACTTTCATGAAAACATGCAAAATTAAAATAAAATATTCTAAATTCTCTACTTTCAACAAGGTAACTGCAGTACTCCATGTGTAACATTGGATATTATAATATAGTTTTATTTAATTTTTAGAATAACAGTTGACCAATTGGTGAGGTAAGCGAAGAAGAAACTAGATTTTAATCAGTGTTCTTAATGTAAGTTATAACATATTTTCAGCGACAAATTCTCGTATATTTATGGTGAGTCACTCACAATATAACGAGTTTATGGTGGAGGTATTTATGTGAGATCTTTATGAAATTAAAATAGTGTGTAAGTTGAGTTTAGCTCCGTTCACTTCATTTGCAATGACATCTGAAATCTGAAGACTGGTCATAGATCCTGATCCTGGAATCTGGAAGTGTTCGTATGATAGATCAATAATTGTCTGCGATGAGGTGCAATGAGAACTCTCTTACATCAGCCATTTGTACTGTTAGATGTGACAGTATCTTTTCAGCTTGATTAACCTATATATTTTAGACCTCTGTACCTGATAAGAACTATGAAGAGTTATATTTTAAGTTTCTCGCTCAGAGCTTTTGAATAACTTCAACGAAATGGTATTGATTCAGTAGTCAAGTACGTGATCAGCTTCGATTATTTGAATACCTGCTTTATTAGATTTGAACTGGTAATGTACACTACTACATTTTTTTAATTATCCGATTTCTGGGCTTTTTTTTTCATGCATTAATGTGAACTGCATTGATATGTCTTGTTCGAGTTCGAAAGTTTATATGCTTAACCACAATTAATACGTACATATAGGAAAAAGCTCTTGAATTGTTGGATCGACACTCATATATCTTTATAAATGTTTTCTTGTCTTCCACAAATTTTACTGTTACCAATCATGATGAATTAAATATATAAATATAAATTTAACTAATTTTAAAATTTAAAAATCACCACCACATACATTAATGTTGTTCTATATTTTTTTAATGAGATCCATACCTTTGATTCCTATATCTCCATACTCCATTTGAGTTTACATACCTCTTGCGTCCTCTTGGGTTGCAGCTTTTTGCAGGGGTCCCATAAAAAAGAACATCTATGAGTGATTAATTATATATTACAGTATTTGTAAAGTGGTCTCACGGGACAACCACAATTTCTAACTGCTTATTTCTACTTAGACCATCATGTGACAGGATTCGATATGATGTATGTATGCCTAGTTTTAATTGTTCGGCTAGTATACCACATTTAGATCTCTTTATTGTCTTCGCACAGCTCTATTTGCCTGAATTTAATCAGTTTGGGCTTTCCGTCACAGTATATTTTAACTTCTTCTACTGTGAAAACCTTTTCAATATTATTCTTAACTAATCAATATGTATTGAATTATATTATTGTTTGTATTTTCATTTTCACAATATCCTTAATTACAAAAAAATGAAGCTGTTCATTTTATTACTTGGTTTCCAAGAGAAAGTTTGGCGTCAATAATTTGGCCTTACAATCCGGATTGCATTAAAAGAAGGTGACTGATGACATTGATGGAAGAAGGATGCGTTCAATCCTTCTGAATCAGATAACGGGTAAGTGACTTGGCTCTTCAATTACGCTACTAGGCAAGACGCCATTCTTATAAACAAAGCTTTTTCTTATAACATTATACGGTGAACAATTGTTTTGTCCTTCAAACTTATGGGAATATCGTAAATAGTTTACAGTATAAAGTCAAATTTACTGTTATAATGTTTCAATGTTAATAATTAATCTTTAGTAAAAAATTGATTGGAGGAAATATTTCAGTTTCATAGAAATAATAAATTAGTACAGCAATGGTAACGCTTACCTGTATTTTATAACAAACAAATTTTTTAAATAAATTTTTTGAATTTAAAATTTTTTAAAACGCGGAAATTTTTTTTAAATATTCAAAAATTCGTAAACAAATTCGCAAAAAGAGTTATAAATTATATAAAAAATATCGTTAATAATGATAATACCTTATTTTAATACCTTTTATTTGAGTCTTATTTACAAAGGAGAATAAAAATTTGTTTCTTCTTCCCTTTTAGGAAGCAAACTATTTTTATCAGTTTGCTCTATAGTTACTAGTGTTACACAAACATGACTTAAGTTATCTTTAATCACTAGTTGAGAGTTTCATTCAATGAATCCCAAACAAGAAAGATAATAATATGATGAGGGACGATTGTGTTTATAATTGTTTACGCACATTACTGAATTATTTTACTTCTGATCCACTCTCATTTAAGAGACTGCTGGATACCTAAAGCATTCACTTATCTGTTAATTTTCTTACTCTGCTAAAAAAAAGTGCTGCAAGCTTCTGGTTGTGTGGTACTTCCTTAAGCAAAATTTTAGAAGGGTGATTCGATCAAAAACGGGGCATTAACGGTAATGATTATGTTGTACGGGTTACGGTATACCTGAACTCGAGGAGATTAAAAAGGAACAAATTAGAGATTTCTAACTTGGTGTTTTGTGATGTAAATTATCCCCTCTGATGGAAGGCAAATCAGTTTAAGAATGTACATTTCATCTTCACAGAGAAGGTATATAGCATTGATTGCACCGTTCCCAGGCGAAATTTGCTGTTTCAAAGCATACATCAAATAGCTTGCATCAATGTGGACTGACTAGGCTTTATTTTAAAGTTTACTTCTGTGGTAGTTTGGGGACATGCATTAACCACTCTAGCTAATTGTAGTTTTATTTTTTTTTTTTTTTTTACCTCAGTAGGGTACTTGGTTAAAAATTAAACAGCACACGTACTGTGATGAATTGGCTGTAAAACCCCTTTCATAACGATGTTTACTCGTTATAAGCGGCATGTGAGTCACTACTTGCCAAAACATCGATTCACAAATAATGAGTGCACTTTTTTTGGACCAAATGTCGGTCAACAAGCTGATTTGAGGCCTTTCGTAAACAAATCATTTCTGGATATAATTGGAAACGGTGAATTCAGGAAAAACTTACACACTTTAAGATTTCAAATGAACATTATAGTTCGTGAATATACAAGCAGTCTGAGAATGTAACAGCCAAAAAATATATGCCATTTGTGTATGAGAAGATATGGTATGTTTTTGCAATATGTTTAGAACCGTATTGTGGAAACCCACCAGTTGAATGAATTTTATTTTTATTTATAAAGCAGAATCGCTTTTAATAAATGCTGAAAAAAAATGATTGAATTGATAAATTAATTCTTTTTTCCGTAGCTTTATGGTTTGAATGCAAATAAAATGAAGGTGAATAGTTATTTTAGATATGCTTTTAGAATAGATTAGTTATTGCTGTTAGCAACAGATTTATTTACCTATAACTGTAGTAGGATCAACATATATGACGAACATAAATAACATTTATCCCAATTGTTAAGTTAATGTTATATTTATTATTTTTAATTTCTGGAAAGTCATCTTACATTGAAAAGTTAAGTAAAAGTAATGTATCTATTTCCAAATATTACTTCCTTAACCTACTGCTCCTGGGGCATTTCTATCAAGGTATTTGTCCCTTATGTTATACTAATTATGTTTTCAGGTCAACTGTCCTTAGAATCGTAATTGCAAGTATTATCAGTGCTGACTCCTCCAACACCAGCATGATCTCGATTAATGAATTACTGTTGCGAAGTGGGGACAGTACTATACACTCAGCGTGTCCTTCAATTTTTATAATTCTGTCCAAATTTAATATTTCGTGTGGGTGGCACATTTAGTATAAAATATTAGACTTAAAACTCTATGTTTAAAATAGTGACTTAACGTCATAGAAGCTGGATTTGGCGGCCGTCACTCAATAAGTGAGTTCGTAACTATTTCTAATCCTCTGTATTTTAGTTGTTCATTACTCAGAGAAGTAAATAATTTTATATTTATAGAAAGACTATGATTTTGTAATGAAATTTAGCCAAATCAGGAAAGTTCAGGCATTCTTATGTGAGGAAGGGATATCATTTATTTGCACCACTGTTGCGTTTAATAATTAGAGATAAAATTAATTTATATTTCTGAAAACTGTTATATAATTGACACTTATTTTGATCCTCAAATCAATAGTAATACACATAAAATATTTATTATAGTGCCAATAATTACTTTTTGATGTATTTTAATTGCTTTTTTGTACTATTTAATTTATATGGTTTATAAGTTGTTCTTGTTGTTTTGTGTTTGTTTGTCATAGGCATTGAAGGGTTAGATTTTACAATTTTAACATTTATAAAATCACCACAGCTTACAATTAATAATATAGTTTTAATTTTATTATTTTGGTATTTTAGCTCAATAATACAAGTGTAAACCGTAAGAATTATTTTGTGCTCTCTGTAACTTGTACATTAGGGTAAAAGTGCACTTTTAAAATATAGTATGTCTATGTTAATTAAATTATGTAACGAATGCAAGAACCCAAAAAATATCATATTGAAACACTAATATCGTTATGTTTTTATAGACATTGATGTCTTATTTTACCAGTAAAGAGCTATGAAACCTCTTACACACTTAAGCTGGGAAAACCCACGGCATGAGGCCGTGACTCCGAACCACCGACCGTGTAATGGGGTATTTGCAGGAGAGATAAACTTAGCTGGTCAACCACCACATGGGACGGCCACGTTGGAATAGTCATTTGTAATACGTTTATCAATGTTTGGAATTTTAAAACACTGTACGAGAACTTTCCTGTAATAAATATTTTATATACTTTTCTAATTTCGTAGAATGCTCCTATTACATAACACTTTAAATTTACGTGAATCTGTAATCTGCTATTATTTATCAAAAACATTCGACTATAATGTAGTGCGTTTAAATCTATCCATGCAAAATATTTGCATTTATTATGTTGTAATATATACTTACACATTGCCTTACACGATAAATGTCCCGTATGATTCATGATGTAATTTATCAATAAGTAAGAATAAGGCATTCCAACGTAAAACATTTACGGTGATGGTGTCATTGCATTATATTAATATGTCTAATTAATACATACATTATTTCTTTTTTATATTTTATAGCTGAGATTAATTCTCTTTTTAGATTTCTAGGCTAAAGTAAGTATAAACGACGATAAAAGCTTGAAATTACTTGGGACTAGCACATACGCGCGAGTTTGCCTGCCAATTTCAAAAATAAATTGCGAGTGTTTTCTTAAATAACTCCCGTTGATTCCAGTCGCAACTGAAGTACTTTAAGAGATGGTCCAAGTGGAAATTTTCATAAGTTTATTTACTGATTGCACTTATGATGTAAATATGATAGGGTTCCTATGGAAGTGAAAGAATGGAATTCGTCGTATATCTTATCACGTACCACATTTTGCACGTGTTTGTTATCAAGGGAAGATCAGGTGTTCTAGCCAAATTGTAAGTAATTTTTTTTCAAGTTATATAAGTATATATATATAATTTTTTAAATCTGTGGGATCTCTACCAGTTACTATAGTTTTCTAAATGTGTGTGTGTGTGTGTGTGTGTGTGTGTGTGATGTGTGTGTGTGTGTGTGTGTGTGTTGTGTGTTGTGATTTCTAACTAGTAACCAATAAGACGGTAACATCGCAATCCTGCTACTGGTACTCATAGGACTTCCTAACGGAGCTTCTGTAAGACAAATCAAAACGTAATAAATCCTATTTTATTCAATTTATAGCAAAAAACTTTCAGGACGAATAAAGAATATATAATTACTTCTAATGAATTATATGGTGGAAAATTCAGGTTCACCTATTTTGTACTTATAAAACGTAGTTAAAAATAGAAATTGTTATTGTATTTACTTAGTTTATATTGTTTTAGTTATATACTACTCGTAAATGTAGTACAATGGTTTGTGTTGATACGGAGTGAGAATAGGTCGTCTTTTAATTCAACATCAAAGTTACTAAGTTTTCCAGAAACTCTAAGGAGAAACTTAATGTTCAAACTTTGCAGTTAGTAGTATAGTGTATATATTACATTGTTACACTCACACCAAACTAAGTGGTGTAATGAGCCAACACTACAAGACAGCACCTTTCAAATGTGAAAAAAAAAATCTATAAATTTCATTTTTGTTTTTTATGAAAAATATCTTAATAAATAATGTTTTGCTTTTAGAAGAAATTAAAATCTGTAGAGTTTTATTTTAGATATTTCAAAATATGATCACTTTCAAATAGTATTATAATATTACAACAACTAACGAATGGTAGCCATTTAATAATGAAGCGGGGGGTTACATTTGTAATTTAGAATGCTGTCTTACATGAATAAAACCCTCTCTTCCATACGCTAGAAACAGTATTGTGTTGAAATAGAACCAAACTATAATGTTATGGAAAGTTTTGTTAGGAGAAGATGTGTGAAAGATAAAGATTGGTACTCCATAAGGAAAAAACCTCTGCTAGGCGTTGCATTATACGACTTTTTTGTATTACTTTCTTTGACTATAAATTTATTTATTTTTATATTTACACATTGCTATCATAAAGTATGTTTATCCCATGAGTGATTACGCACTATTCATCGAATCATGTTGGATATATATTAAATTTAGCAGTTTGGTATTATTTCAAGCTTGCAGGTCTTTAATTTCATGATATGTGTTGGCAGACAGACAAAATGTAAATGGAATAATACGCTTAGCAAATTGCTAAGTCCATAATACATATACATTTTCATAGTATACATTGATGTTTCTATACAAATATTATTATTTTGCGATTATTTATGATTATATTTCATGAAAATAAAACTTACACACAAATTTATGATCAGGCTGTATTATATAAAAAAGTATTATAATATTACAGTAGATAGTCAATTATATTTTGTTAATTAAATATCTAACATAAAGGATATATAACGACAAAAATGAGTACAAGAATTGGTTGAGTTTATTGCTGGCGAGGTGATATAATTTTCAGTCTCTTCCTAGATATTACTCATAATTCTGAGACATCAAATATTTATTCTTCCTTAAGTGTATATTTGTAAAGGGACTGTGGAGCTGAATGAAAATATATATATTACGGAAAAACTCTCTTTTAGTGACAATTGCATTGAGACTATAGTGACATTTGATAAATTAATTCATGGACACTATGTATATTTAAGGAGCAAGGATTAGGAATCCAACTTTTATTCACGGGGTATACTCGGGCATCCTGTTAGCACTTTAATTACTACATTGATGTTTGAGCAGCTCAGTCCGTTTACGTAAGCTGTGGTTATGTACGTTTTCAAAAATACAGATTCTTATACATAACTTTTTACTGCAAACAAATTATTGATATAATTAATAAGAGTTTCTTTTTTCTTTTAAAATAAAAAAATTATTATTCGTACTTTATATAACATTTTAAACATTAAATTTATTTTGTCTGTTATACATAAATGTACGTCATTTTTATAATTCATGCACTTGTGATAAAACACAGAAAGTGTTGTTTATATATATTTGTGTATATATATAGATTTACTGTATTAATTATATTTTATGTATATACGTGTATATTTCATTTATACACAGGTTTACATATGTCGGAGTTGTATTTGCATTACAAATTCGATTTTAGGAAAATATTTATTTTCTAACAAAATCAAGCTTGTAAATTTATGTGTACGCTTTTATAATGTTAAATAATTCTTGATTAAAAAAAATAACTCAGCGTTACTTTGCTTATTCAATCCATTTAATCATACGCATATAATATCCTGGAGGGTGCTTACGTTTCATGCATAAATAATTTGTTGATTGTGTAAACTACAGGTAAAGCTGTTCCTATTGCTGTACTAATTTATTATTTCATGAAACTGAAAATATTTTCCTCCAAAAATTTTTTACTAAAGAATGTAATTATTTACATATTTAATCACTTATTATCAATAAAAAATTTGTACTTTTAATACTGTAAACATATTTCACGATATTTCCACTCAAATTTTGAAGGCAATAACATAATACGTTAACCTTACTTAATGTTTATATGAAAAAGCTTTGTTTATAAGAATGGCTTTCTCTATATCGGTAATGAGAGGCCAAGTCACCAATTATCTCCGTTACTGATTACAGCAAGGGATTGACGGCATCCTTCTTACCTCCCCTTCATTTCCGTCCCTTCTTTTACATACGTTTCTCCGGATTGTAGGCCAAATTATTGACCAAAATATTCTCTTGTTGAAAAAACCCACAGTATATAAAATGTACACTTCATTTTTTTGTTATATAAGGATATTTGTAGAATTGAAAATATAAAAACGACATATAATAATTCAATTAATATTATATATTGTTTTAAGTAATAATATTATTGAAACTGGTTTTTCACAGTTGTATAGTTTAAATATCTGTGATGGAAAGCCCATACGATTTAATTAGGCAAGATTGAGCTGTGCGATAATTAAGTGTTCCTATTGTGGAACTGTTGAACAATTTAATAAACATAGGCTACATTCTTTGTATGACGAGGACTCTGTTCACTGAGTGGTCTCTAAGTAGAATAACGCAGTGAGAATTTTTGGTTGTGGCCTTTGACCATCTTTTCAGAAACTGGTATTATATAATACCAACTCATAAGCTTGTTCTTTTTTAATGGGAACCCCTGCAAAAAGCCTGCAACCTTGAGGACGCAAGAGGTATGAAAACTCAAATGGAGGTGAGGTATGGAGGTATGAGGACTCAAAATGGGTATTGGAATCTCCATTAAAAAAACTACTAGGAACATACATAATTATGTGGTGGTGATTTTTTTAATTTAAATATTTAGTTTAAATTGTATATTTACCATATTTACTTATCATGATTGGTAACATTAATAATTTGTGGAAAGAAAGGAAAAACTTGCTATAATGATTTATGTGTGTCGATTCAAATCAATTCATAGAGCTTATTTTTCTATATGTACGGTATTTTTTAGTAGTGGTTAAGCAATATAAACTTTTACGATATATACATTGCAATGTCAAGGGCGGAAAGAAAAAATGCCAGGAATCTGGTATATGAAAATAATGTAGTGTGTTAATTTACCAGTTCCACCTTCCTATAAATGCACAGTATATTAAATTTGAAGCTGGTCACGTACTTGACTACTGGAATATAGAGGCCATGTTTCGTCTGAAAGTTATTCAAAAAAGTCTGAGACGTTGAAACTTAAAATTAACTCTTTATAGTTTCGTTATCAGAGCAGAGAGACTAAAATAGTATATGGGGTTATCAAGTCTGAATAGATACTAGTCTAAAATCTAAAGGTGCACAATTAGGTGATGTAAAGAAGTCCACTGTGCTTCCTCATCGCAGACATTATTGATCTATTCATACGAACATCTTTCCAGATTCCAGGTTTCAGGTCTTGACAGTTTTCAGATTTCAGATGGTGCATTTATGAAGGTCGAATCTGGTGCTAAAATTCAACATTACACAAATTTTATTTTCATAAATGATCTCACATAAAATAACCCTTCCCACCATAGCTCCAGTTATACATTGTGTGTGACATCTACCATTAAATATACGAGAATTTGTCGCTGGAAAATTCTGATTATTACTTACATTAAGAACACTGATTAAAAATCTAGTTTCTTCTTCGCTTTACCTCACCAACTGGTCAACTGTTTATTCTGAAATTAAATAAAAATAATAATTATAAATTATCACAATGTTACACATGGAAGATATGACAGGGGTACCTTAGTTGAAGTAAGATTAAGATACTTTTATTTTTATTTTGCCATGTTTTCATCGTAAGTATTTCCATGTGAGTAATTCTTATTCAGGTTTCGCAATTCCTTGTTTAAAATTACTTAATGTCCAACTCAAAATTGGAGTCTGTTTTGTTCGAGAAACAATACACAATTAGACTATATATAACTTTGTAATGTGTTTGGCTTCAAATCAATATAAGTATACTTGTTCAAAAACATGTAGTAGTAGTAGGACGGATCAAAGTACATATTGCTTTGGTTTTTTTTTGGTTGAACAATTTTGTAATATTTTCTCCTCTAACCCAAACATTGCTATAAAAATAAATATGAATATATAGAAAAACTTCTTCCTTTATAAATTGGAAACACGACTTGCAGTCGGATTGAATTATTGTTGCAGTTTGACCGCTGTGCCTTGACCATAGATGCCCGCTTAATGTTTGATCGTTATAGAACGTTTAAGGACTATCTTACTATCGGCATATTGTGTGTTCGTTAAATCACAATATTATAACTATACGTTGCACAGAGAAGATGTCAATAACGAGGAAACTAAAAATAGCCAAGTAAGACAAGGAAAGTAATTATTAAAGCAATATTTTCGGGTTCCACTTTCCACCCCTTGCACGAGAAAATAATTGTATCTTCCGTCTGGATTAGTATATGGTGAGGAGTTGATTTATATCTGGTGGGCGAATGAAGATAAAAACGGAACTTAAGAAGTAGTCTGTTTAAATTGAACATATATTGATTTTTCCAGACGGGATTTTATTTCTACGATTAAAATAATAAAAAAAACGGGTGTACAAGTAACAGCAAGTCGCAGATTTGCGTGATTGATGAATTTAGTTGAAAAATACGTGGTAACATTGTTTGGAACTACTCACACTCCACAGTGTTCCATTAGTTGTTCATCCACGTAGGACGGTTCTTGGGCAGATGTTGTCTGGTTATGGATGTCCAGGGCATCCGATTATGGGTCGCCACTCCTGCCCATCGACACTCTATGCTCCACCCAGGGTTGAGAACATTTAACGTTGTTATGCTACCGGGAATAACTTTCCTTTGTTTGTTTTGTAGCTTATTGTCATAGTCTTCTGGAAAATAAATTTAAAATCGTTTGACTATACTAATTAATGCGTGTCAGCGCCATAATGCCCGTTAAATTTGTAAATAAATACTACGTTGTTGTTTTTTATAATGGTATAACTGAATATCTGGTGGCGTAGAATTAAAAGTTGCTTACGATTAGCTGTTGAATTGAGTGGTTTCTGTTTGTTTATATATTATTCAACAGCATATGGATGTTTGTTATAAAAAAACATTTTAATTGGATCTTTTGATTATTGCCTATTCTTTTTATATATTTCCCGTGTAATGTTTCTAATAAATATTTGTGACAGCCGAGTACTTAATTTTAATCATAACTGATCCAACATTTTTTTTAATACACAAAAATTATTGAATAACATTTCAAAAGTAATGTAAACATTTAAGGGGTTTTTTAGGGAAAAAAAAACCTCCCGCGGATCTAGCCCCGCGCTCTGATTGGTCGAGAGGGGGTCACGTTGATCCAGATGGCGGCGCCCATGTATACGTGATCAAAAAATAGTGTGTGGGAGAAATTCCCTCATTTGCTGGAGAAATCCCTTCATGTGCGGGAGAATTTCCCTGCTCACACACTTATCCTATGAAATCGTTCCAATTTCTGTCAGAATTTATTGTGTTTTTTTCGGGTAAAATCGGTGAGTTTGGGTGTGAAATATCGTTCTTGTTTTTCGGTTTAAATGGTGATTTGTTGGGTCGGGTGTGGGAGAACCGAGGACGGAGGGAATTCCATATGGCGGCGAGGGAGGCGGGAAAAATTGGCGGGAACACGTGGGAACCTAACCTCACTTTCTTGGTTTCCCGCGTATTCAACTATGGCTGCGCCCATGATGGAATGGCTGGAAAGGGTAACCTAACCTCACTTTCTTAGATGCTGCGCCAGTTGGCGGGAACAGTAGAACATAACTCAATTGAGAAATGGCGGGAAAGGGGAACATAACCTCACTTGTGAAAATTGGCTTGGGATAGAGGGAACATTACCTCAATTGTGAAATTGGCGGGAAGGTAAAATAACAAGAGATTAGAAATAAAGACGAATCGTACCTTATTGTGTGATGCGTGAGTCGATGTGGGCACTTGGATGTGGTTTCGGGTAAATTCCGTACTAAGTATAGTACCAGGTTAAAATGATCCAGTATTAGAAATCGGTCAAGAGAGCTGTAGACATTCTAACTACGAACTGGATAATGTCCCGTCCCTTTGGAGATTTGGAAATATAAATTTTGAATGTGAAGCATTGATTAAATTAAGATAGAGAGTGAGAGAGATCTCCTGGGGAGATATATTGTGATCTTCCAACAAAATCAGCTCACGGCCACGTGGGGCATTTATCCCCACTCTGTTGGCGCATGGACGGCAGAGTGTATGCCACACTGTCGAGAGCGATTGTTGGTAGATTCGCAAAGCAAACGGGGCAGGGACACTTCGCGGGGTTGGTTTGAGTGGCAGGGGTTGGAAATCAGTTGGCGGCACACAGCGGTGTTTCTACGTAGTGGGAGTCTCCTCCATGCGGGTAGCTGTAACTCGTTTAGGAAATCCGCGAGGATGCTGCGGATTTCCTCCAAAGCGGCTGGTGCTAGGCACGGAACTCCCTCACTCGGGTCTCCGCACCTATCCACCGTTCGCGGGTCTTCCTCCCATACGGCTGGAGCGGCGGCACGGAACTCCTCCTCCATCGGGTCTCCGCACATCCACCGTTCGGTGTCGTAGACGGCCCCCTCACTGATGCCCTGCACCCTGAGCGACGTATACTCAGGGACCTTGAACCGCCCTCATTGCCTTCCATGGGGGATCTATGTACTGTAACATAGGTTAACGAATTAAACAGATGAAACACTACGTAGTGGCATGGATAATGGTAGGGATATGAAACTTACTGGCAGATGGTGGTGAGAGGAGGGGTGGCGTGCCGGCAGCCACTTCCATGGATATGAGGGACTCCGGTGAGGTGGGGTTCGGGGGAGAAACAGAGTGGAATAGGAAGTACCATACTGTTGGGCTGTGATGTTGGTGGAGTTAGACTGATTCAACTCCGATAGAACTGAGAGAGATCCTCAGAGGATGTCTCCAGGGTCGAGGGGTTGCGTCGGAGTGAGTCCGAAAGAAGAGTACTCAACTGTCAACAAGATAATAATCCATTTTTTGATTTGTTAAACAGAGCGAACCTGCAATATAATATGAACATGCCCTATTATACTAACCCGAAATCGCCTCATCTTGAGCTGGAATTAGTTCTCCATTCCCACCCTTTGAGTCGCTTCGTCGGGGAAAAAGTCGACGCCTCGGCTATAGCCCTATCTGCAGCAGCGATTAGACTATCCTCAGAGATTGTCAGAGGGGGAGAGTGTTGTTTGGTGTTCGCATCACCGGTCCACCCGAGAGTCGATGGTTGAGACTCATCCTAAAGCACAACGTGAATTAATTACATGGCGGGGGGGTCCCGCCACCGGTTGCGGGTCTTAGCAGACACGAATGAAAATAGGATGAACGTAATCACCTTCAATACCGGCGTTATGACATGCAGTCGCCGCGTCGTGTGGTACCCATTGCCCAGACTGAACATCCTCTGGATCTGGCCTCGTACTCGTCTGAAATTGAGCTTCGATTATAGGGGAGCTGCTGTAATGCGTAATTAGTAACATACAACGGTTACAATAGTGTACTGACCTGGTCCACATCACGCTGAAGGACAGGAAGTCGTAGCACGATCATCTCCTTTATTCTGAAAAAAGAGAAAATAAAGTTAGAAAAGCTGGCCACACCACCTAGGAGTAAAAATTAGAGTATTGAAATGTGAGCTAACCATATTCAGAGGGACTATAAGAACCCGCTCATCCGTAGGAAGTATCGATCCCGGATAAGCCCCGGGGCACAGGGATCGGTTTGACTCCTACGCAAAAACCTTTTGAAGTGGAGGGTTGTTCCTAAAAAACAATTTACAAGTTGAAAAAACAGTGTTGAGGGACAAACTCGATAGAAATTAAATAATCAAAAACAATAACTTACCTCGAGATCGTTGCCAGCCACCACCAACTGCAACATGGCGAAAACGGTTGTTAAAAATAGTTGCCACAGACATAGCAATAGCTATCACAGCAAGTTGCTAGCTGCAGCCGTATGCACCGCGCTTTTATACGCGGACGCCTCTCCCACACGAGACTGCACTTGCCGGTGCAATTTGTGACAACGTTACCACCACCACGGTAAGCCAGAATGGCTAGGCCGTAGGGGTCCCAGGTGCGTTTTTGATTTATAGTGAGTTTCCCCAGTAGGCCTATTCTCACTCTTTCCACTTTAACTAATCACTTTACTCGGTGAAGCCTTTCAATGTGACCAGTATTTGTGTACAGCCCAACCACGCTCGTACACGGATAGCGATTCACTCCGCTTACAATGTATCGCTCCTCAATATTTTTGTCTCCTGTAAGTTTCAAATAGCCACTGTTACTCGGTGTAGCCTTTCAATGTGACTCAAAAACTTCGGAGAATTTTACCATTTTTATATTTTTTATTTTTTACCAGCATCTTGTGCGAGGTACATACCCCTGGACTTACGGAGTTTAGGCCTGCCATAGTGGTAGTCTGTCTCACACACACACTCACAACTGCTCCCGGTCTTTCGGACGTTTAGGCCTGCCGTAATAACGAGAAGTAAAGAGCCCGAGGACTTCAGGTTTACGCCCAGCCTTAGGAGCTTACCCAATCATTCACCCGCTATAGAATTTTTCGTATCTAAACCTACAGTTCAAAAGTCACTTTACTCGGTGAAGCCTGTTCAATGTGAACCGTCGGCGAGTCCTTTCAAGCCAACACGTGGGGAATTCTCAAACTAAATGCGATCCCCTCCGCCCCTTTACTAATTCACTCGCCGATACTATGTAAGCGTTGGTATTGTGCTGCTGTTTGGTTTAAGATCTCGAAATCGGCACTTTGCTGAAAATCATTGCAGCCATTTCACTTTGGGATCCTCGGTTGAGTATGTTGTGGAACGAGCAGCAAACCTGTGTGTTGTTTTACAGCTACACGGGATTGCGGCCTCCTCGAACACTATATCTTTCCAGTTCACGGAATTCACCGTGAAACTTTCTCAAGAAACTCTGCCTTCTCCAACCGCGCGTGTTAATCACGGCAAAGGGTTTGCTTAGAGTGCGAAGTACATTAGCTCTGTAGGGATAACACCCTCCTCCCAAGTAATCTTATGGTAGTTATCATTCAAAGCCAGCGAAGCTGTTGTGACGAATTTTTGGCGCTCAACAGTTTCTCTAGGAAAGGTGGTTTAAATATAATTTTGGAGCATTTGAAAAGAGTCTGTCCCCCGATCGCGAGCTCTTAAGAATAAGGGTCTTTTATTGCCTTGATATGCGTGAAAGTTCAACTACTGCAACATCCATTGGCCAACGTTGTACAAGGCACTTCAGAGCTAATTTATGAGCTGGAGCAGAGAAGTCCCTGACTATCTGCTTTTGCAAAATTACGTCCTCCTCTACACCCTGATGCTAGTGCTAGTGAATGGTAAACCGTACAGACTCTTCGATAATATAATTGTCTCTTGAGTGGCAATGTACATTCAGAGGACAGGCTGTTTGTAACTGAGTCCATTTCGCCTCGTTAAGCGGTAAGTATGCTCCCGTCAAAGAGAAACACGTGCATACGTCCGAATCATTTGTGACCTTGATATCCTCCTCCGTGTACGATTTTAATATTAATTTGTTTTATTCTCCACAGTGCAGGGTTATGATTTGAAAATGAGGAGTGATTGATTTGAACACATCGGTTTGTCTCTGTGTCCAATTAAAAATGATCCCTTTTTACCCTTAAAGAGACCCCAGCCGAGAGAGTCACCCGATTCTTAACAAAACCCTACAATTACGCATTTTGAAAGATCACTATCCATAAAGTACGACAGATCTATGAAAACCCCGGTTATCGCATTGATACGTCTTTACGTTTTGGAAATCCGCGTGGGTTCCACGTTTCCATTAGTCTGCGCTCCATCTCAACGTTCTGACTGTTAAATCTCAAATTTTACTTTTAGACTGGAGAATTTCGACAATCTGAGACGCGCTTATTACTGACAATGAAGATTTTTTTAGCTGGTGTTCTTCCACCTCCACCTCCTATCCCATTCGTATGTGAAAAGAGATCTATCGAAAATGAGACATAAATTTTGTCACAGTCCCTCAATTCCCAGGCGTCGCCATGGGATGGTTTTAAATTTGAACAGTGATGGTTATAATTGTTTTTCATTTTCCGTCTTACACAAGGATGGCGTTTACTCCGGCTTTGATACCCTTTTTAATTACCTTTCAGCTTCACATCAATCCTCTCTGAAAAACCTAAACCTAATCTGTTCAAAACGCGGTCACATCATAAAACTCACTATTAGGTGTGAAAATTAGTACTGTCGAGGTATTAAATGTTTTCATTTTCCGACCTTCCACAAGGAAGTGTAATTCCGGCTTTTTATACCCTCTCTATACATATTTAGAGCCTAGTTTAACAGGATTTATCCTCATCATCCGTGTCGTATTCCCGGGACTCAACAGGACTACCTCATAACAAACCTCAATTTTGTTAAAGGCTTCTTAACATCATAAAAGTCCCGGTTTTAGGATGTACAATTAGTACAGTCGAGGTATCCAATTAATTTACTTCTTCTCTTCCTTATACTGAAAATGTTTATAGCGCCATCGTTGCGTGAGTGTTCAACATGGGTAGTAATTGTACGTCGGCGTAGGATAGTCGCTCAATATTATACAATTACCCACCCTAACAATTACCCACCCTAACAATTACCCCACCCTAACAATACAGCCCCTGTGTTGCGGTATCACGGAAGGGTTCAAGTAGAAAACTTATTTCTCGAAAGAAACGGATCGTTCATTTCAGGCTTATCTGATCCCAAAATCGTAATCGAACCCTATGTATGTATCCCCCATATAGTGACTGACAAGCTGTCAGGTACCTGTCGTTGCGTCGGGCGTTGCCCACGCGGCATTCCTTGAACTTGGCCCCGTATCTATAAGAGTCACTGGGCACTCTAACTGTAGGTCTAAAGCGTGCAAAGAGTCTTCGCATGGCCCTCGACCTTGTAGAGTAGTTCGTTCTTTTAATGTTAAGTTTCGGTCGCCTAGACGAGTAGGCTCGTTTAGAAACTGTTTAGCTTCTCATGACACTGAATCGAGACACACGTACAAAATTCAGCTATTTATTAAGGGCTTTACCACCACCGCTCCTTACACCTCCGTTAACGTTACCGTGAGAGCAGAGTGGTATGCCAGGTGTGAGTCATATAGTACTAAAAGCAGTAAGCGCAGTGTTTGCAGCAATAGCGTTTTTTGTCTCAAATTCCCGAAGCACGTCTACGGGGCCAGTTTTTATTGAATCATTCTGCTTGGAGCAGTCAATAACATAGAGAGGTACGTTATTTTAAACGTGTCTGTTGAAATCAACTGTAGGGGCACCTTGTATCTGGTAGTATGAGCTCTGGATTCTGGTAAACATGTCGTAGAAAATGCCGTAGATTCACATGGATGTTATCGTTACGGGAAGTACTGTGAATCGAAACAGTTTGATAATTGAGTAGTTCGCAGTGGGATTCAAAAGCTGGAACGTCTTTTTTCAAATTGTTCTTCCTTCAGTATGGAAACCTAAAATCAACGTAACGAGGTTTTTCAATTTGGGTACTCGTTTTATTGTTCCAACTAAGACGTGTTGTCAACGGCAAACGGGGGTACTTCGTTAATTTCCCATGATCGAAACGGAAGGTGAATCAGTGTATCTTCTCGACCATACGCAACAGCTTTAACCTGTGGCGTGTACCTGTATGATATTGTTATGTAAGGAACCCTCAGTACAGTCTGTTATATCAGATCAACAGTAGCAGGTGGTCAGCTGAAATTTACAGCATTGTTATCAGAGGCGGCTTTCAGAAGAAAACTCTTGTTTACTGTTAATACACTACCTTTTTGTAATCTTCGAAAAATCCATCAATGTCTAACGGGAACAGGCGGTTAATAGAACTCTTTCTTTAACAGCGGTATTGCGGAATTATTCGCCCCGAGCCACCCTCCGTTAGCCAGACTCATTTTTCATTTTCTTAAAAGATACCAGTCCTTTGATCGTCGTAGTTCTGCGACACCTGCGTGGTTTTATCGAGATTACTTGACGTTCAACTCGTAACGAAATCTCATCAAATAAATGTGCCATCGAGTTGTTCACTTAGAATTTAAATTGCAAGCGACTGCGTCAGCTTTTTTAGACCTTGCAGCAGTCCCTTTAACAATGTATTGAAGCTTTAGAACGGTGCTGTGAGTATTGTCTTGTGACTTATCGGTATTCTGATTTCATCGTTTTCTTAAACGTAGACGAGGCGTACGGTTTTATGGGTATGAAATTCACACCCCGTTACGTTCTTCATGTACATTGTCTCCGGGAATCTATCGATAGAAGCGCCTTACTTAACGCTAGAGACTTCTAGAAACTTTATGTTCTTGATGTTAACGCTGCCACCTTCGGAGATTAATGACCAGTGAGTGGACTCGGCAACTCTCTAATACTAGACCGATGTTTGTTTTCTTATATGCAAGAGTTAGTGAGACTATCTCGTTACGGAAATTAATCAATCTTGCGTCTGGTCCTTGAGTGTTACGGAAATGTTGTTCACTCTACGAACGTTCACCGGTAAATAGATGACATTGGCGGGGTTTCTCAACTATTTTTAATGCTGGGGCCTCTTCAGTGTAGAACTATGCAGCACGTTTTCCCTTTACACCGTTTTGAAAGATCCTCGTGCGATATTGCAGTTCAATACGCGTATAGTAATTTACATTCATTATGTTTTATGGGGACATCGGATGTCGTTGTACCCGCCTGGCTCAAGGGTTTTTTTACTGACCCTAGTAGGGGAGCGATTGTCTGTCATGTCAGTGTTATGATTTGATTACACGTGATTTCGGATTTTAAGGTATTATTGTTTGCCTTTCAGACTAAATGTCACATCCGCGCTAATGGGTTTCTGTGTGTATTCTTCGATATTTTTCAATTCGTACGACCCCTCATGCTATCTTGATTTGTTTATTGTCACCGTAATAAAACATATCGTTTATTTCCCGTTTTCAATATTTGGGAATCGTTATTGTACATGTGGAGAGGTCAACTAGACCAAATTCGTAATCACCATCGCAACGTCCATTGGAGGAAAATACCTCGCATGATACATGTGGAGCAGGGACCGCTAAGTGTAAAAACATATACTGTGAGAAAACTTTAAAAAACAAGTGTCCGCAGACTACTGAAGCCCTCCACTCGGTCTTCTCTCGTAATTATACCGTACGTTAACGTCTGGTCTAGGTATGATATATGCTTATTGGTGGGATCTTAGGTTTCCAAAACTGGTCAACGTTAGTTTACCCTGTTAACTAACTTCCTGTAACACTCCCAATGTGTACCTTCACCGGCGAGTTACTCCAGATTAATTAGGGCCGAGTCATACGATCGTGGGCGTTTAGGGCTAGAGCGTCTCTCATATTAAACTCCACGGATAATTCGGAATATTAGTAGTTTCGCGTAGTGTAATAGCTCGTAATTGATAACGGTTTTACTGGTATCGTCGTTTTTTTTTATTGCAACTCCTCCCTTTCTTTTCATACCTCCGCTCTCTTTGGATACGGCTTGAGGTACATACCCTGACTTTACGTTTGGGTTTCTTCACGATATTACCTCCCTGATCTTGACTTCCCTCGCTTGCTCTTCCGCCTCTTCCTCCACGGGGCACTGTTTTGGTCTTTGGTCCTGTTACTGCTAAGGCTGCGGCTCTTTCCCCAATACTTGCGTCGGCGATTTGACTCTTTCCAGGCTCTTTTGGCTAATTCTTTGTCGGCTCTCTTACCGGCGTGTTCGATATCCTGTATTTTGAGTAGCTATATCGTGATTTTTACAATATTCGTCCAAGGTATTTATACCCTTAGCACCCTTGCCAAATCTCACCCCTAATTTCGTACCGGGGACCACAGTATCGCGTACCACCAAGGTAAAGGGAGTTCGACAGGTAGAGCGTCAATTGCAACGGTTCAAAAGATTTCCAGCGACCGAATCCGGCGTTTTGCAAAGCGTCGAAACAGACCTCTTCCATCGCGTTGCGGTTCGTTTCAATCTGTTTCGCTGTACTTTGTGCTTTCCCTTTTTATTCCCTTATATACCCGTAATACGGTTATAGAGTTGCCTGAGCAGGGTCTCCTAACACATTGTGATCTGCAGTACCGTCAAAGATATCCGGCCTCGGAATCTTGTAACCACTCCTGTAAACTCGTCGTACTCCAGAAAACGTGAATGTCTGTTATAAAGTACAGACGGCCTTTATATATCTGAAAACTCCTTCTAATTCCATCAGGGACTCCTGGCAACACGCTACTGGTCTATTACCCCAAACATTAGTGGCCTACTGGGAGTGCATTCGTTAAGTTCTACAAAATTTTGTCATGGTAAAAAATGTCAGCTGCTCACATATAAATAAAACCATCACGGTTTCGATCGCACCCTGCCTCACTGGGCTTTAAAGTATGGGTCGACAATGTTGTACTAATTCACTTCGTCTTATCGGTGTATGTGTATAGCGTTCTAGCGTCGGAGCCATGTAGGTTGTAACCATTCCGTATAAAGAATTCGTCACCTCTCTCACCAGATAATTAAAACAAGACACAGCGTCACTCATGTCGACAGCGGGTCTCGCCCACAAGGTTCAATCTTTTATTCCTACAATTCACGTGTCAACCGTAGAGTATCGGAAGTGTTCACTTTATGGATCCGCTATTACAGCATCTACCGTTCATTCAGCGGAGAGAGAAGCAGAAGCATACTTGACTTAATCAGTTTACGTCCCAATAACCATTTATCCTTTTCCGTTCGGTGTTGTTCTTTCATTCAATAATTTACAGTGCCACGCGTCGGTATCTTCTTTAGGTTCGGCAACATTAGAAAACTCATGTATTTATTAAAGATAAGCTGTTCCGTCCGCAAATACTTTTAGCTAGAGGCAATAGATTTTGAAATGAGAGAGTGTAACGGCCATCGTTTGGTCCTTGACCATCAGGCTACATTCACTAGTCTCCTCTTTTTAGCGTCGATCGTGTCCTTGTCTATCGCCTGCGTTTTTTCATTCAGTTTCCTGTTCAAAGTCTGTAGGTTTACACACCGTCGCCAGGAGTAGAAGGATCAGCCATCTGTCCGAGTCTTTGGTATCTCATTCCCAGACTTACCATCACTATTCTTTTTAGAGTGTTCGTTTTAGATATTTTAGCTGCACTGCATCTGTATCCCCGCGGGATCACCTATCATGCGCTACCTGTAGTTGTCATCCTGTATATTGCTGTTTGTGTCCTTTAATGGTACATCCTAGCAAGACGGCGAAGGTCAGAGCAACGGTCCAGGAGTAGAAGCATCACCTAAGTTTGTAATTCTGTTACCTTTAGCGTCCATCACATTTTATTGGGATACCAGCGAAACGTCAGACACAGTCATTGGGACTGCGCTATCCACATTATTTTTCTAGGGTCTGCAGGTTATAGGTCTTAGGACTGTGCTGGCGTCGGCCACGTTACACTAAGCTTCTTGCCCTTGATTTTCGTTGTTTTGGCCGTTGACTGTGGGAATGAATCCATTGTCAGGCGGACCTCTCTTACTTCCTTCACGGACCGGATGACCCAAACTTGTCATCACTCATTGTGCAACGTGATGAAGACTCCTCCTGTTCATTGCTCTTTATAAATTTCTTAATCCCTGTCAATATATGTGTTTTCAATCAACATCTTAGACGCGATGGGAAGCGAGCTGGAGGTACGGTAGTGGTGTATCTTATTGATCCAGTGAAATAGTTGAACTGCTAGACGACTTAAATTCTTCTTTTGTATTTTGTAGCTGTTTATTTGATTCTGCTGAATAAGGTTGATTCTGAAGGATTGCAATTTGAGAGTACAGTTCTCTTACATCACTTTCTTTAGCTTTTGTTTACCAGTATTCGTAACTCTCTGAATGTCTGGCTTCTTCAGAGTTTGTGGCCTCTGTCCAAACTTATTGACGGTCATCTCTTCAATGATCTGCATCTAGCGTACCATTCACCTGATATAGTCTTTGATTCTGTTGCAGTTCTTCGATAAGGCTTATTATTTCGTTCCCTTTGTCCGTGTTACGGTTCTCTGCTAGAGGACTCGAGGAGTCTGTGTCTGTCAACAGTTCGTTTGGGTCATCATAGTAGATAGGGTCTGGTGCTGCCTACATCCTTATACCCGCTACCGGTTCTTTGGGAAGAGTTGAGATTATTGACTTTGTATTTCGTTGAAGCTTTAGGTTCACGTGATTTTTATTAATTGTAATTTCTCTTGTGAGCAGAGGACAGTGTCAATATATCTTGTAGCTTCATATCGTTTACGTTGTAACGGTTTTTGTCATCAGGCAGACGAATAAAAAAGCAATTAGAAAGTCCCTTGTGTAGCGTCTGGTAAGGACCGTTCAACCTACGAGTTTGCTACAGTCATCTCTCACAATGAAAATTCTGATTCCTACCATTAGCGTATTGTTGTGTAGCGTGGTCGTACGTTTGTTCGATCTTACTATGGTTTACTGGACATTCCTTATCATACTTGTCATGTACCGTAGGGTTAGTGGATGAGAGAACGTGTTCTGTATCATTGCAGATGCTGTAGAGTTTGTAGCGATCTTTCGTGCTGAGTAATATTCACTGAACGTCTGGTTGACGGGACGGTTCCTGCTTCAAGCACCATATCGTCCTGCAGGAACGCAGTGTTTTGGGGGTTGACATAAGTCCGGAGTGAACCTGTACGGCTGCCTCATCTTCTTTTTCCTCTTCTTCCTTCCTGTGCTTTGGTTTCGGTTTTCGGTTCAGTTTTTACAGATCCTGTTGTTTTTCGTAACTCTGGACGGATAGGTTTGTACTGTTTTTCTAGAAATACGTCTGTGGCAGTGTTCCTTTCTCTGAATGTTTTATACTTTTTGCTTTATAGCTTCTCAAACGAGTTTATAATGAGAGTAGGGCCTTTCCTTTGATGCAATTGTTTAAACTGACAATGTGACTCGGTTTTAGTACTTTAATACTAACTACTTTAGGCAGTTAAACCTGTCTAAAGACGAGGGCTTCGTTTTTTATGCATTCATTAGAAAGAGTACGACCTGCTTTTGTGAACACGGTAACTAGCCCTCTCAGGTAAACTGTTCTCGGTATCTGTACAGTACTTATCAGGTCCCTGAACACAAAAGGTCCTTTTCCTTCCGTCTCTCCAGAGGGTATCTCAGCTACAGTATACTTGTCACTCTCCACGTGCTTTTCCATATATTGTTTCAGATTGCTCTATAGGTCTGTTCACCCTACTTGTGTATGGAATCATTGTAAGGAGTTGAGAGTAAACCAGAATTCACTTGGATTAGCTCATGTTAAAACTCCCTCCAAGCCCATACTGTTTGGTTATTTGTAATTGAGTAAGTCCCCGTTCGCAGTGTTATTCGAACTTATCGCGAGTAATTGGTACGGTCGGTTATAAAGCAATTTGAGAAATTCTGTCGTAACAGACATTGACAATAGATTGTTTTACACCAGCAAAATCCTTTCTTCCTTTGACTCGAGGTATACGCGTAACCGTCTGGGACGGGGCCGTTAACCTTCGTTGTTGTAGCTTAATGTCAATGTAGCACTTTGAAGTAGAGAACACGATTGTAGGATCTTGACAGGGTTCCTGATTGGTATTGTTCTCTCTGTAATGAGAATACAGCGAGCTGCATGGGTATGTTACAACCCGTATGGAGCATCCTATACAGGTCTGCGCAAAGGTTTACACTACATGAGCGTTTCTCCACGGTAACAGATTTGACCGCAATTGATCGGGAAACGGTTGAATCTGGATAACATGTCTGTGGATTTCTTTACCGTACTATTTAGCATGTCCTCGTTGGTTACAACACGGAGTTCGAGCTGGGTACCCCCTTTGTTTTGACTTTCTTTTCACAAACTATATCAGATATATCGCGATTGTAGAACCGTTCGCTTGTCTGTTGAAATTCATTAACAAGTTTAGGCGGGTGGTAGACTAGACACTGTACATCCCATACACGCTTTATGTTCCAGCACCTCATATTGAACGAGAATAAAACCATGTGGTCCCGCGTCTGCTACATGTAAATTACCGCAATTCTTTTTCTTTATCGGCTTAGTTCCAGAGTTGCACTGGTTTGAATGGACTTTGTTGGATCTCTGGATTGAGTAACCCTCCCTGAGGTACATTGTAGTGATCATTTCCTTACCATCATAGATCTTGAATTGAAAAACACCTATCGATATCCGATACGAAACAGGCCTTTATCAATGTCAACAGTCCTTGCATATGACAGGCAAGCCGGTTGTCTGTCTTTTCCACGCCTGAGCACTCATTTGGTTTAATCTTTCAAAGTCTATATCGGTATTGTCGTCGGGCAATGTATGCATGTGAAGGTTTGTTTGTCTTGTTGAATAGTCGTTAAAGTTGGGCATTGGTCTCTAACGAGCTGTTTGGGTATATGGCTTGTAGGTCTGACCTAGGTAGAATGTGTCAAATATTCTTGTGTCTACCATGGTGATGTAGTTTAGTATATTGTTATGTTTTTCAAAGGCTTATCGGTCGTGTCGAATTCTTTACTGAATTCTGTTTTAGCCTCACTAGGGTGTATGACAGATGCATTGTCATCATACGCGTGTATCCGATCTCTTTCGGATTTAATTCTTGGATAGTAGTGGTACTTTGGTTGGTTTAGATGATTTTGAAACACGTAAACTTTTTTCAATCTCAAAACGTTTGGATCTACCAATAGGTTAAATCAGTACGTTCGTTCTTAACCGCAATTGGACGGTCCAACAATTAAATCGCGAATCGTGTCAGGGTAGCAGAGGACGTTTTTATTCTGTACGATTCATACCAGACCACCTACAAAATCGTCAAAAGTTTCTCACTGGTAATTTCACAGATGGACTAATCTGTCCTATTGTCGAAGATAAACTAAGTTGCACATTATTATGACATAGTATATAAAGTAACAGAGCTGAACTGGTAGCCCTCCTTGGACGTTGGGGAGCGCACAGCTGCATCCGCTACCACGCAGCGGGCTGGTGCACGCTGCTTAGGTCCCACGAATGCAGTTGCAGTCAACATCAGTGTGTGTGATGTCATGTTGCTCTCCCATGTTGTCACAGTTTTTATCGAACCCTTGCCATATACAAGGACTTTGTATCTTTACGCTCAACACCTTTCTCAACATTGATATACGCTTTACCAGTTTTGATCATGCAGGGAGAGTTATTGTATCATAAAACACACCTTTCAATTCTTCACCTTTAGAAGTCTTGTAGAATGTACGTTAACGGGTTTTTGTAGGCTTTATATGCTATATACTGTAATACTTTCATTTTGTCCAGTTAGGCAGATACTTTTTTAAAAACTGCCTTTGTATTTGCTAATCCCTTACCTTATCGTTTAGCTTGAATTTGTGATTTTAATTTTTTGTTTTCTTTTTGTGGTTTTGTTTTTATAGGTCAAGGATGTGTTTTACGTGTTTCTGTTTTTAACGTCTTTTGGTTTCATAGATTGTTCTTGTGGACAATTATTATTGTACTCCTTGACTATATCAAGATAGAATACTGAACCATTCGTAATACTTCCAGGGTGTCGTGAATTTTCTAAAACATTTTTCTTTTAAGGTTCTGTTTAGACGCTCTACAATAGAGCTTTTAAAGATGTTGAGTAGGTCGGGGTAAAGTTTTATTTTATATTTGTCCATTAGTTTTTTGACGTGAGTGTTGTACCACTCTTACTGATCAGTTGAAGGTTTTTCATCTTGTGTTTAGACAGTATAGGTTCTAGTGCATGCGCGACTTTGCACCGGTCTTGTTTTTTAAAGGAATGGCAAACGCAAGTTTACTAAAGAGTTTATCATTGTCAATATTTACTTGTACCTTTGTTAACCTTGAATACGGGATCATCTCCTGGTCCCCTTTGGTATGATCATTGAGTCCTTCGCGAAACCCCCGGGTTTCTGGGATAGTTTTTCCTAGCCGGTTTGTGCAGTTCTTTCGTTTATAGCGTCATTTTGAAAAATAAAAGAAAAAATTTCTTTTATACCGGTATTTATATTGTTAAGTGGTGTGGTTTGGAACACCCACATCGAACACTAGCATGTCGATGCCCAGGTTTTAAACAGTATTTGTTTTTGGGGCCAGTCCAAAAGTAATGGTTGTGCCCGGTAAACCAAATACTGTTCCACCCTTTGTTGTAAGCAAGGGATTAATCGCAAATGAAAACGCCCGGTCTAAAGTAAAAGACCCGATTGTTACACGATGTTGCACTCCATAAACTGCATGTGTAAAATGTATTTCCGTGAGAAATTTACGGGGTTTCGACGATTCTTTTTGCAAAGCTAAAAACGGTCTGACCCACACATTTTGAAAAAAGTCTGCGTTTTTCGCGTCCGTCGTAAACTTTTTGTATCGGGAATTCCAATTTCAAAGCAGCTTTTCGCAATTTGGGGTTTTTTTGATTAATTTCCGACGGATGGATTCGGGGATCTGGTTATTTCGTAAGAAGTCAATACGTGTTGGGCAATTTGCCGCAGACAAAAGATATAGAGGCTCTTTGGGTTTTCCCCGCAGTTTGAGAATGAAGTGCTCTTTCCCCCCACAAACCACTGCTCCACGGTTACTCTCCACCACCCGACTCCCACTGAGGGCCCCACCTTTGCACAAATTTAGGGTTACCCGCAATATTTACAATTTTTCAGTAAATATCAAACACTATATACATTTGTAATTTGTCATGGCTGAACGGTCCATCGGGTTCTCCCAACATTCACACTCGATCCCAGGAATTATGGGGGGTTTTTTCCACCTGGGAAGGGGTCACATTCAACCCCCAAAGGGCCCCGAACCCCTCGGCACATTCACGGGGAAGAGTAAATCTATGGGGTTTAGCCCGCCTCGTTGCCACACACATTCAACCCTGATCCCCAAGGAATTATGGAGTTTAGGCCCCTGAGGATCGAACCACTCTGTCGGGACCTCAGAGCCATAACACACACACTCAGGCTTTGGGTTGCGAGGGGCCGGTTGCAAGCACAGCGACAGGAAAGTCAGTGGAAAGCTGTGTTGTAGTGGGGGGTTTGCGGTGCCCAGGAGAGCGTTCCCGTTGGCAGTGTTTGGGGGAGAAGCAAACATCTACCGAGCAATCGCGGGAGAAGTAAAGAGGATGAGGGGGAAAAGGGATTGACCCCGAAGGTTATGGGTTTTTGGTGTCTGTGTTTAGAAAAGTGATGGAGGCGTATTTTCACCTACTGTAAGTATACTATAATATATATTTTTTAGAAACTTTACTTTTAGCCTTACGTAGTGTCTTTTACTCTCCCTTTCCCCTTAACTTAGGACCAGTAATTTTAAATAGTTTAGTCTCTTCTCGGTAACTATGTTTTTGTCTTTTGGCCGTTATACGGTTTTCTGTTATTTCTTGAGTTGGATCCGTTTCCTTTAAACACCATTTCTTTTAATTTTTTAAAAATTTTGACGTTTATAGTTTTTAATTTAGAGTGAGACCTTTTATTTTACAGATTCAACTAACGAATTTTTAATTTTTTGGTCCCCACAAAAAAGTAGGCATTTTGGTTTTAAAAAAAAAAAAGGGCCAAAAACCCGAAACGAAATTTTACAATGTAGACCCGGGACCGTTGTCGACCAACTCTTTGGTCATCTCCCCGGGTAGTCAACGGTTAGGAACTTTATACATGCCGTTTTTAGTATGACAGTACACTGTCTGTGTCAAAAGTAAAGGATGAGATTTTAGTGTTCAAGTGTTCATACAGTTTTAACCTCGCGTGAGATGTGGTTTTAAAAAAGCGGCCAAGACGACGTTGACGGTTTGGGGGATCGCTAACTCTTCAAATTTTTGCAATTTACGGGGGAGAACCTCTTCGTAATTTCTTGAACCGTATTTACTGGTGTCCCGGGGCTGGTTATTTGTTGAAAAATGTGTCGGGGTTTCGTATTATCGTTTGTCTTTGTTGGTTCTTTTCCTGTCCGAATTTTCCCCAAACGAATTTGCATTAATTTCGCGAGGGGGGAAAGCCCCGGTTTTTTTCAATTTTTTTTTTTTGGTAAGTTGATACTCATGTTCAAAATTTTTTTTAAATGTACGTTTCTTTGTCCTGACCCGTGGGACACCGGGAAAGGGGTTTGCCCGATGCCCCCTGTTTAATTTTTAGAAATTTATTTACAAAGTCTGTGAAGATTTCCGCCTCCTCATAGGTCACTACCTCGTTTTCCCCCATAATTCGAATTTCTAAATGGTATCCTTTTTCTACGCTTTTTTATTTCCTGCATCGTCCATGTCCCTTTAAATGTTTCTCTTCCGTGGTGGGGCACAGCCCACCGAGTACATTCTCCCCCCACCGTCCTAAATAAAACAAACATTAATTTTTCGTTCTGCGTGTGGGGGAAAAAAAACCGGGGTTTTACAACTTGGCGGGGGCAGGATTAAACATTAGAAGACCTTCAGCCTGCAGCCTCGCCCCTACATTCTCTGTCACCCACTTTGATTTTAGGTGGAATTTTACATTACATTTTAAATTTATTACAAAGGATAGAGAGGGGCTTACGCCCCACTTTTGTATAGCTCCCCTCTGCACTTTGTGGTATTTCTTGCGTTGCCTGTTCTACCACAAAGAAGGCGTCTCTTGGATTAAGTGGGGGGCGTGTTTAGAATTGGTAATGATTTAGGATCCCAAAATCTAGGATCTTTTTTCTTTTTTTAAAATTTCCCCAAATCCCATCTCGTTAACTTCGTATCCGGATTTTTGAGTTTAGTTTATTTTGGATTTGGTCCTTTCGTACCTCAGATGCAAAAAAGTTGGGGGGGATCGTCGGGTAAGGGCACTTCCCTCTCGTACTTGTAACATTTAGGGCCCCCGGGGGAAAATTTAACAACCTGAAATTCATACACGCGTTCACGTCAAAAACTTTCTACTTTCTTACCGGCAATTTTGATTCTCTTTCCGCCTGCTGCGGTTCGGATGCCCGCTGATCCTCCCCCCAAAGTCACCCATTGAAAGGGCGATGGGGGATTTGCATGTCACAAGTCTGTTATTTCCTTGTTTGGGACCAGGCCAATAGTATTGGGTTTTAGGGAAATTACGTCTAAACACCCAATTTAGGCGTGGCTAGGTGACGGTTCCTTTAACGGGTTAGTTTAAATTTTTTCGGGAAAACATTTCTTGATTTTATCTCGCCGGCCAAAATTTTCTAAATCTGAAAAAACATACTCAAATCAGTTTTTTTTTGGAAATCAAACACTACGTTTTTGTTGACCTGGTCATTATGCCATTTTCAAAATCTGTATAAAATTTTTTCGACAGATTCAGGGCAGTAGTATTCCTTTGGGGGGGATGGGGCCCACATGTTTTGGTTTGCCAGAGTGGTTAAAAAGTGAGGGAAGTAACCCTTCTTCTTCTCGGGGTAGATCAAAGGTTTGTTGAGTGAGAGAGGGCATGGGGAAATAGTTCGTGGGGTCGAAAAATCTCACGTTACATTCCATGAGAATGACTTTAGTGCCACGCATTAATAGCTCTGGACTGAATTTTGTCGTTCCAGTACGGTTTTTTTAAAATGACTGAAAACAAGCCCTGGCCGTTGTGAGCATTACACAAACGTTTTTTTAATTTTTTTAAAAACCATCACTATTCATGAATTTAACTACAGGATTTTTGTCTAAAACTCTAGTGCGGGTGCTACCCAAATTTTTACAATTCACCACGATACATTTGAACAGAATTGTTGTGAGACACATTGATTTACTTATGAATTTTTTTCATTAATGTACTGTCTGTCTTGTTTCCAGATCGAAAAAGAGAATAGATAAAAAATTTTTGTTTTGGGGGTTGCTGTGTCGCTCCATTTTAGCAATGGTGGTTTGGGGGCCCTTGGGAAATTTATTACATTTTACAGAAACTTCGCCGCACACATGTTTCGATTTACGCTGTTCAGAAATACGAGGGCTTTTTACATTGTTTGCATTTATTAACAGATTTTCCCCGGGTTCACCCTGGTGAGCCGCGAAACATATTTGATTTTTTGAGTGATGTTACATTTGGGCAAACTATTCTCCATGCCCCTCTTTACAGGGCGGGGGGGGAGGCTGTCTGGCAGCAGGACGACATTTGAACTTCTGTGTTAGCTTTGTGGTCTTTAAGGGGAAAAACATGGCATGCTTCGCAAAAAAAAAATTGGCAGGGCAAAGCTGCAGTGAGGGATGTAAATAAATTTTATAATGACGTTTTTTTTTCAGTAGGTTAATTTTTTTAAAAAGGGCCACTTTCTTTTTTAACCGTTAAAATACACGTCCCAAACCCTTACTGTTATAGTTGAAAAAACTGTAATTTTATTTTTTTTGAGGTGATCTTGAAATTTTGAAGTTCGGGGACCCCCGCCCCCTGTTCGGGAAATTTGGCCCCGACTTTAGTCATCAGTTTTGGGCTCTAAGGTTTGTCGCTTACCTTGCCCTCCTTATTGCTTTGAATGAGGATTATTTTGGGTTTAGGCTTTTGCTACCACTATGCTGGGGCAAGAACACAGATTGTCCACATTTTCTATCGTTTAAAATACCTGTTCGCTTTACATTCTTCTTTGAAAATTATTGTACAAGCCAGGTTTCTGAGGGCCACCACTCCCTTTACGGGAGTTTGACACGTGTACATTCGACTTTGCGTTCGGTAGATTTTAAACAGAGTCGCGTTACTTTGAATTATCCCCGAAAATTTCAAAAGGACATCGTCTTGACTGATCGTGGTCGAAATGCCACGAAAGCCGGTTTCTTTACTTTTTAAATTTTGCTATGAGTGAAAACCCGGGGTAGCCCGAATCGTGCAATTGGTTTTTCATTTCATTTACATTTTTAGAAAATCCCGTTTTTAAAGCCAATCGATTTCTTTAATGTTTTCAGGGACGGGGTTGAATTTTAAAAGGGTTTTGGTCTTAGTCCCGGGGTTTCCCCTATATTTTTTTATGTAAGTTCGTTTTTTCCTTTAGCGTTTTTACAGGACCCAAAACTCCATATCCTATATAAAGGTTCGAATCTACTTCAATATTTTGGTAAGAATGTTTACATATGGTATTTTAGAAACGAAAATTACGTTAGAAAAGAAAAACTAATGTTTAAAAAAGCTTAATGCTACTAGTAACGATAATTTCTATTTAGATTAAGAAAAATATTAAAAAATTTGTTTAAGGGAAATTTAAAATGATTTTTAGTAAAATTTTTAACGTATTAGATTGAATTATTTTACTCCAGTAATTTTCAAAAGATCGTATTTGTTTAAAAATGTGTAAAATCAAAAGCGACACACGTCATCTCCATGACCTCCGCACGAATCGGGACGGGAGAGAGAGGAAGGGTGCCGGCCTTCGGGGTTTCCACCATCAGAGCGCTTAGATATATTTACATCCAATCTAGGACGCGCTTTTTCCCAGCCAGTGGGGAAGGCGGTATTTTCTTGTTCATAGCTGGCTAACTCAGGTCTATTATGTTACAGATCCTCTGTTTGACGTCACACCAATTGCTATCTGGGGTGGCGGAGGTTTTAGAGTGCCAATGTGATAGTTGTTTAGAAATAGTATAATAATTAAATTTTTACCCAAAAATGTTTTATTTTAAACTCCTGGAACCCTTTCTCAGCTCTAAATCATCACACAATAAGTTCGATTCTCTTTATTTCTCTTGTTTAGTTTACCCTTCCCGCCAATTTCACAATTGAGGTTATGTTCCCCTGTTCCCGCCAATTTCACAATTGAGGTTATGTTTCCCCCCTTCCCGCCAATTTCACAATTGAGGTTATGTTTACTGTTCCCCCCAACTGGGCGCACCTTAAGAAGTGAGGTTAGGTTACCTGTTCCCGCCAATTCATCATGGGCGCAGCATATTTAATACCCCGGGAACCAGAAAGTGGGTTAGGTCCCCCGTTTCCGCCCAATTTTCCGCCTCGCCGCATATGGAATCCCTCCGTCCCTCGTTTCTCCTCACCGGACCAACAAATCACCCCAAAATTTTCCGAAAACAAGTTTTCACACCCCAAATCCGGGTTTTTTCGAAAAAAAAACGATAATTTTTGACAGGGTTTTTGGAAAAATTTTCATAGGATAAGAGTTTTTGAGCAGGGGAATTTCTTTCCCACTGAAGGGGATTTCTCCAGCAAATGAGGGAAATTTTTCCCACACACTATTTTTGATACGTGTACATGGGCGCCGCAAACTTGGTCACGTGACCCCCTCTCGACCCCAAAAGAGCGGGGGCTAGATCCGCGGGAGGTCTTCTAACATTCTATAAATGTTTTTCATTTAAAGTTTCAGACAGTGATGCCTTTTTAAAAAGTCGATAAAGAGCGAGGGCTCGTAAACTGAAAATGTTCTGCTACGCGACGGCGAACCCTTTTGGGTTTTTGTGGCGAAAAGCTTAGATGTTTGAGAATTTTTCGTGTGACAAAATCCGTTTTCGGATCAGAAACTTTTATTTAATGGTTGTAAAGTCAGTAAACCTGGCACCTCGTGGGGCTTTGGAAAATCCAAGTAAGTATTGTTTGTGTATAAGCACAATGGTAGATATCCACGTAGAATTTATACCTATAATATGGCCGAACATTAGAAAAAACATGGTAATTTTAGGTGTATTACTCAATCAGCAAATAATCATAGAATTGTAAAATTGTTTTTCCTATCAATAAGGGTTATATGGCACATATATTTTTGTTTTCATATTTGACACATTATATTTTAAGTAGCAGCGTCACGACTTCGCACCGTCATTTGTATGTAGATTTTTGTACATGTATGAGCCTTTCGGGTTAAAGTAGATTATTTTTTCGACAGCCAATGATCTTATCTAGTGTCCCTTTTCTGTGAATATGGTCAAAGAATCTGTTAAATCAGTGTTATATTATCGTTTAGTGTTATATACTAGGGCATAAGTATAAATTTTGGGTTTCTATAGCCTGATTTTGCCTAGTTCCCTGACCAAGGAAAATATACGAATATACGAAACATAGGACAGGATAAACCTTACTTTCTTCCAAAAGGCAACTAAAATTGGTCTTTATATTTAAAAATTTAGAGTTAAAAGAGAAATTAAATACAAACTTTTGTTTTATATCAGCCATTGCATAACTAGAACAAAGTACATGGCATACTATTCACTAAAGAGAACAGTTAAAAGTATATTTTATTAAAACTTTATAAATTTCCCCCCCTTATCTGAAATATTATTCTAATTTATTCTCTAGCAGCGGTTTTGCAGAGAAGTGGTTTGAAAATAAGATAGGGTTTTATAATATTAGGCTTACTCATACGGTCTTAAGAAGAACTATAAATGTAAAAATATTTGAAGATAGTGAGTTAAAAAGATATTAAACTATCGTATGACTACTATGACAATAAACAACAATATTTACAACCTGAACAAGTTATTTAAAACATTTAATAACGGTCAAATATTACAAATAATATTTGTTTGCTATAATATGCAAACTTTTTAGGGACAAAGAATAGTAGAACCAGGGAGCGTAGCCTGGATGGATTTTCAAAATAAGAGTATACCTAACAAACACATCAGAGGGGAATCTAAGTAAATATTCCATTGTAATAAATTTAGTTTACTGTCCGGCTGAATTGGTTTACGTGTGAATGGCGGCCAAACAAACAAAGGCAACCTTCTTTATTTATTAAGTATTATTAGCCCATTAGATTAATACTATAATTTTTGCCATTCAAACATAGTTTTGGTTTGGCATTTTGCATTCTCTATCTAAAATAACCAATTAAGTCGGGATGAGTTGCACTTTGGAACCTACACACGTATTTAATCAGGGTTTATTGTTTCCCCCCATTTGTGTATTGTTTGAACATCGCTTGAGGGCACGTGGTGGTCTGGTAGGTCCGTGGACCATAGCGTCTGCTAAAAAACCTCCCTCTATAGACCTGTGCGATTCCACCCTCATCCGCCCATGAATTGGATTTTTTATTATATATACACATACTTTTATCTTTAGTATTATTTTTTGGTCTCTTTGTTAAGATTGTTTAAAAATTTTCTCAACAAGGTCACGCGTAAATATCGCGCGAGAATAGATTTCCGTCTGTAAATTTTATATTTTGAGTAAAAACCTAATTTTTTTCTCATAGGTCTAAAATGTGTATTTCACCGATAGGTTAATGAACAAGAGTGGTATGTGCCATCATCGGAATTTTGTTTTGAAGCTCTATCATCCAACCCGTAGGATGGAAAAAATTTCGATTTCTGTTTGCATGGAGGGTGTAATACTTTCATTTTCCATTGCGTTCTTTTTTCACCAATTCTTAGAAGAAAAAAGTTTAATTTGCGCTTTACTTATCTCACTTGGGAGTCTATATATGGTAGCTTTCAACAAGGAAAATATTTTCTTTATATCTTCACTCACAGATTATTATAGTTTTATGTTTTGAGCTGCCCATAGCTATGTGTTTAGATGTAGCTACATATAATTTCTTTCTGCCTTTTAGCAGTGCCTACTTTACGGTGTTTGAATTTCCTTATGACATTTATTTCTCGATTATGCGTTATATGTCATAGTGTCCACGCCTCCTCGCCGGCTTGATCGACCCGAACGGGACGGGTGAATGTCTAATTCAAGCTAAATCTATTTATCAAGAAAAAAGTTTAGATATTATCCTTTTTATTGTTTTACTCTTTTTGAAATTTACAGTTAAATTTACAATTTATCATTTCCAAGGTCTTTTGTTAAGGAGTGTTCTCCTTTAATATTTACGTGCATTGTATTAATATAAAGATTATACATTATAAATAAAACCCTCTTTTCTGCGATACAACTACAGGCACAGTCAAGGTGTTAAATTACTTATGCAAGGCACGGACGTGCTATATGCCTAGAGGCTTTGATGCCTGCCTTAAGTGTGAATTGATCGTTCAATAAACAGGTTACAGGACTTAACGATCATCGGCATAATGTAGTTATTTCTCTGGATGGGCTGGCCCTATCATAATTACAGTACCCACAGATTGGTTTGGGTGAATTAAGGAGGAAATCATGATAATGTGGCAAATGAGTATTTTTAGTTCTATAGTAACCAAATAATTAATAATTATATTAAAAATTTGATTTAAATATTAAAAACTTAAATATCTTGTAAAGAAAACCATAAAAATCTAACAACAAAAATGTTTGAGAGGATGCAATTTTTCAAGAAACAGGGAGATATAAAGTTCAAAATAAACCAAAGAAAAAACTTGCCTCATATATTATAGAAACATTTATAAAACTGAATTCAATAAACAAGTTACAATATTTCCCCAGAACAAATTGGTAAAGGATAATTTTTTTTATATAATATTAAAATGTTTACAGTTGTAATATTCTACTTAAAAAAATTAACATTTGATTGGGTTTCGACAAGGAGTCAAGTAATTTGACCTGTTAAGAAAGTTAGAGTAAATTAAACGAAGTTTTTAATACAATTAACCTGGTTACTACCGATATCAATGTTGTTCTTACAATAATAAATGTGACGATTTAAATTTATTAATTAAATTAATGATTTAATTAGATTCGCATTAAAGCGTCTAGCAAAACTCGAATCATATATAAATACTTCTAATTTTCTGTCGTGTGTAGTTCTATACTGTCCTATCTTGCACGATATACTCGTAACAATAAAGTTACCTACAGACTTGAAATATTGCATGAAGCATCATAGTTAACTATAAGACAACACTTTTAAGGGTTGCATGTCAGTCTATGTGTCTATGTCTAAAAAAAGTTTTAACAAATATTTTTTTAAGTAGGTCTAAATAAGATTTAAAAATTACTAGAAAATAGCTATATAGATAAAATTTTGGTAAAGAAAAGCTTAGGTAAAATAATATGTGACTGATTAAACGTGTTGTGACTGTCCAATGTTAAAATTATGGAGATGATGATCTGATTTCGCAGGGAAGCACTAGCGATGCAAGTAAGTACATTCACCACTAGTTTTCACAAGAACTTTAGATTATATTGAAAAACTCCGCTATGAAGACCTAATGTTGAAATTAACAAAATGATTTAATTAATTGAAACTTAGTTTTGAAAAGCGTTTAAGAGGACTATCGGGTAAAACCTTTAATTTTGTGCATCTAAGATGTACTGTCTTATGTCTACTTAGGCCAAGCATTAATTGTTTATGATGTGGTGCAAGTAGTTCCAACCAGATCGAATTTGGACACTTGAGGCGTTGATTGATGCATGTTGCGTTTAAACCAAAAATGTCATTTTTATTTGGTTTCTGCGGGGATGTAAACATTTTGTGTCGTGTATTTAATATATCGTGCATTTACTCGTATATCTGAATGACCAGGATATCCTCAAGGAAGTAATATGAGTTTACAGGAGAGAGAGCAGAAATTTGGCATTGCAACCGTGTACGAAGCCTGATACGCGAAAACGTCTAGTATTGAGGAATCCTACCCTTCGTATTATTACAAAATCAAACCGTTTTTTTAATGTTATAAGGAATTGGAATTTTAGTCAGGATTCAGATCTAATTATGAAAAATATTAAAAATTTTTAAATAATTTATGAAAAAACTCAATAAGTGTAGTTTGGTTTGGAAAACTCTGACTCAGGTATTCTTATCGTTATGAATGACCTTTGATTTACGCATTGATCAAACATCGTATATCTTTTTCTATACTCCGCTACTTAGACACACTTTCCTTTGTATTATATAGAACTATGTACAGAAAAATCTAAATAAGTGATTCTTTACTCTAAAAAAAACGCTTAGAAAGAGTAATGTGCTACAATAATTGTAATACGAATAGCATCAATGACAACAAAACTGAACACCCGTTCGTCTTCGGTTGGACATATACCGCTCGTAGTATCCCTGCCTCCGTCGTAAGAGGCGACTCTAAAAAAGGGCGGAGTGCACTTGTCTGTTTTTTCGCACATCTTTCAATGTTCATTTCTATGGGGGGGGGTGGGGGGGGGGGGGGGTGGGGGGGGGGGGGGGTGGGGGGGGGGGGGGGTGGGGGGGGGGGGGGGTGGGGGGGGGGGGGGGTGGGGGGGGGAAAAATTGTGCATTTTGTTTCAGTTAATAATTTTTAATAAATTAATTTATGGATATTTTCTTGTTTCTAAATTGTCTAAGTGGTACTGAAGTTTATGAAGGCATCAATTATACTTTACAAGGAAACTGCGGGACCTGAATTTGTATAGTTGTGAGATAACAACTAGGAAGCTATAGTTAATGGCCCTAGTTGCATCAACACGGGTTTATTTGTTTGAAAAGTGTCCGTGTTATATTGAGACTTTGGGAATCTATAGTAATATTTTAACACGAATCCTTAATCTGATCATTTATTGTTAGATATTCATCAAAGTCTAGAACATGGTTCTCGAAAAAAAGAAACAAAGCGATAAACAACTGAATAAAATAGGAAGTATATAAAAAAGTTTGGGTAATGGCAAGTTAAATATTAATAAACCACTAGTCTGGTCCTATGTTGTTTGTTATGAGATGTCTGACTATAACTGTTGCGATTATAAAAAGTTTAAACGATGATAAACCTAAAACGTCACAAACGTCAGATATTATGCCTATCCCTCTTGATGGACCAATGTTTAGATAATTTAGTTTTAGTTTGATTTCTTTTCTTTCTACACTTTTAATATGTGTATACTTAATTTTTGCCTTTTCATGATGCAACAAAATATATTATTACATTATATACAGGACTATATATTAAGTTAATGTTAATGTCCAAATCAAACATTGTATTTAAATCACAAGAGAATTTCTTATGTATTAAAACCACACAGGTTCTCTCTCTCGTTTTTAAACAATTCTAAAAAAAAATTAAATAAACATGTATTTATGGAAAATTTAATCTAATAACGTTCCGTTACTGTAAAAGGCCGTATCATTTTGGGATACGAGATTCCATTCCTTGTTACAATTTATGCAGCCCTTACAAATAACTTCAGACTCCTTGGCTCTTACGAACTACACTGTGTATGGTTGTATCCAATGTTATCACTTTTATTTGTTTAACCCAATGTGCAGCAAGGGTTTATCATTAACCGCAGATTGCTGCGGTGAATGTGGATTTCTTAGTATTTATTTATCAATATCAAGTTGAAGGAGGGTCTTATCCTGTCCTGTTCTGACTGGTACACAGTTAGCCTCCACCTTTCCAAGGTGGTTACGGTTGAAATAGTGCCCACTATTTCACTGTTACGTGGGCTGATACAGTGGAATTCCGGACGGGAGCAAGCAAAAATTAATTAACTATACGGGTCCTGAAATAGAAAACTCTTTACGTGAATGTGCAATTAAAATGTCCTTAAATGTCTTCTAAGAAAGATAATGATTGCTTGAGTATTTGAAGAACTGAGTTTGTACTTTTTAACAAACAGTGTGTATAAGCAAAATTGTTTGTGTACGTGGTTTATATTATTTGTTCAATGAATTAAAATTTTTATTTTTATTAAACAATTACTTTATTCAATTGCAATTTGTATTTCATTCCCTTAAAGATTAATTGTGTTTTGTAGTTATATTAATTACCATTGCTTTATAGTTAATTTATTCTTCGTAATTAATTAATGGTTACCTTTTAGTCATTTTGATCGATATTTTTTTGTTCTTTTCTTAAATTTCTTTACATTGCTTATATACGGAATAAAAAAGATAACGCAAATACATTTCATAAACTGTTTTTTTTAATATTTAGGTTTTATTGGTTAAACCGTTACTTACTACAATAACAATGATAAAGACAAGAATGTGTGGTTGCATTATTTGATCACGTTTACAAATTCTTTGAATTATGACGTAGTGATTATAGGAAATACAATATAATTTTATGAAAAATTCATAAGTTATTTCCAGCTCAAATGGATATTAAACTTAAGTTTCAAACATGTTAAGGAAAACCATACAAACTCTGTCCACTTCACAATGTCTGTTTCCGGTGTGTAAGTTGTGCCAGACTCCACATTCAGTAGAGAGTGTGGTCCTCAAAACCTCTCTCCCCATCACCTACCCACCCAAGCCCCGGTTACATACTCTGATTGGCAAACTTAACTACATGGTAGATCACTCCTAATGACGCAAATATCCTACGGCATACGCTTGCGATTAATATGGTTCGATGTATTCTACCACACCCCTTGTCATTAAAACTGATTAAGCACTTTACTTACGTACTTTGATATTTATTTTTTTTGGACAAAAAATCAACTTCAAGATATTCTTACTAACGACGAATGTAGAATATTACAATATGTAGAATATGTAGATATATTTAATCTTAAGATTTAATATATATATACTATTATATTATATATATACTATATATATATAATTTCAATAAACATTGAATCGCAAAAAGTACTTGCTCCGGCCGGGAGTCGAACCCGGATCTCTCACTTGCCGGGTGATGTGTTGTACCATTACCATTACACCACAGATGCGCTTACTTTTTCCGATTCAATTATTTTGTATTGGCCGTTATCTGTCACATATGTGTTTAAATAAGCAATCTAACATATGATCGGAAGACCAAATACCTGTCAATAACGACTTCTATTTATATTAAATTGTATAAGTGGCAATTGCCTTATTTAATTTCAATAAACATTGAATCGCAAAAAGTACTTGCTCCGCCGGGAGTCGAACCCGGATCTCTCACTTGCCGGGTGAATGTGCTACCATTTACACCACAGAGCGCTTACTTTTTCCGATTCAATTACCGGGTTCGACTCCCGGCGGAGCAAGTACTTTTTGCGATTCAATGTTTATTGAAATTAAATAAGGCAATTGCCACTTATAACAATTTCTAATATATAAATAGAAGTCGTTTGAACAGGTATTTTGGTCTTCCGATCATATGTTAGTTTGCTTATTTAAAACACATATGTGACAGATACGGCCAAAATACAAAATAATTGAATCGGAAAAAAGTAAGCGCTCTGTGGTGTAATGGTAGCACATTCACCCGGCAAGTTGAGAGATTCCGGGTTCGACTCCGGCGGAGCAAGTACTTTTTGCGATTCAATGTTTATTGAAATTAAATAAGGCAATTGCTCACTTATACAATTTAATATAAATAGAAGTCGTTTGACCAGGTATTTGGTCTTCCGATCATATGTTAGTTTGCTTATTTAAACACATATGTGACAGATACGGCCAAATACAAAATAATTGAATCGGGAAAAAAGTAAGCGCTCTGTGGTGTAATGGTAGCACATTCACCCGGCAAGTGAGAGATCCGGGTTCGACTCCCGGCGGAGCAAGTACTTTTTGCGATTCAATGTTTATTGAAAATTAAATAAGGCAATTGCCACTTATACAATTTAATATAAATAGAAGTTTTTGACAGGTATTTGGTCTTCCGATCATATGTTAGTTTGCTTATTTAAACACATATGTGACAGATTACGGCCAAATACAAAATAATTGAATCGGAAAAAGTAAGCGCTCTGTGGTGTAATGGTAGCACATTCACCCGGGCAAGTGAGAGATCCGGGTTCGACTCCGGCGGAGCAAGTACTTTTTGCGATTCAATGTTTATTGAAATTAAATAAGGCAATTGCCACTTATACAATTTAATATAAAAATAGAAGTCGTTTGACAGGTATTTGGTCTTCCGATCATATGTTAGTTTGCTTATTTAAACACATATGTGACAGATACGGCCAAATACAAAATAATTGAATCGGAAAAAGTAAGCGCTCTGTGGTGTAATGGTAGCACATTCACCCGGCAAGTGAGAGATCCGGGTTCGACTCCCGGCGGAGCAAGTACTTTTTGCGATTCAATGTTTATTGAAAATTAAATAAGGCAATTGCCACTTATACAATTTAATATATATATATATATATATATATATATATATATATATATATATATATATAAAACAATACTGAATAGATTTACTTTTCCAGTTCATAAAAATAGCAATCAGCTACTTCTTCAACTACATACGTTTTAAGGAAGATCTTATACGTGTAAAGATGTATGTCTTTAGAGTGTAGCAGACATATAAATTTTAATAAATAATTTTTGTAGAAAAACACTATTTAATAATTGGAAATTCTATTAAAGTTACACATTTCCCAACAGAATATATGTATATTAGTTATTGTAGTGTAATGGCCAAACTTACATGACTCTAGGTAATGGATTTTCCTTAACTTGTAGTATTGTGTCTATGGACTGCAGATTTAATTATTTAAGAGCTCAAATAGAAAAATATTAGTTGTGTGATATGAGTGAGATATATAAAAGAAGGTATAATAGATATAGATCTTCCTATGTTAATCACAGCGTGGGTTCATAAGACATCCCAATAATACTATCTATTGTGAAATAACTTTTCAAATGATTCGATTTATTTTTTTAGGATAACATTTGTTTACGTATCTTTATGGGGTGCATAATACAGGCTAAGGGAAAACAAACGATAAAAAAGTTAGCAATATAATTTTATTCAATTAAAATTTAAACAATATTTCGTTACCTATCTTCACTATTAATCATAGCAAGTAGGCTTTTGAATGCCTTTTAAGGGACCCTTTCTACAAGATAAATTTAACATTTTTTTTTAGTATTCAGTTACTTTTATTTTTGGACACATGTGTGGACATAGTGTAACGACTGTTTTATTATTTTTATATACATCTGAAGAAACTAAAATCAATTGCCCATTAGATACTCAGACACTATGAAATAAGTGTAATAGCTTAGATATAACGAACAATTGTCAATATTAAGCTACAACATAACCGCACACATAATTGTAAAATATAAGCTAAGACTATAAATCGACTTGTGTAATACAGGATTTAATATTTTAATTATCAGCAACTATTTAATTTCCACTAAGCTTTAATTTTACATCTTAAAAGTATCTATTGTATTCAAGAGTGCTTGAATTCTCAACTTGAACAACTTTATTTTTAGAACTTTGACTGACACCATCCAAAATCTAACAGTTACTATATCCAGTGACTTGACACTGTGTTTTAAAGATGTTTCCACAAAGCCCACAACATTGCAAATACTTAAAACTAGGACTATTATTGTTGATCATCAGGGGAAATTGTATGCCTAGAAACATCGGTTTGATTTATATTTAAATTTAAATCAAACATAAATATTGTAGCAAAAATTTTTAAACAAGTTTATGTTTGTTAAGAATCCAAGAGAATCTCATATGGGTGTTTTAAAAATAGATACACACTCAATCTTAAAGTTACACTAATAACTATGATCTAGCGTGCAAAGATTCGCTATAACTATCATATGTATAGCAAATACCTTCCATATTTAAGATTATAATCCTGTGAATAAACGTATAGATCGTCGCCAGTTACTAATTAAATGTAGCGCCTATCTGTTAGTGTGTTTTCATGTTAATTTTAGGATGTGAAATACGTCTATGAAAACACAATCTTTCTTATTATGCTTCTTCTCAGTTTTAAGAGTAAGTTATTGCTTGTCTAGCAATTTACAAACAAGCTGTTCTACATCAGATATGTTTATACATCTTCAATCAAAGGTTACATTCTTTGCCACAGTGTAATTGATAAGGAGATTGGAATACATTCCAGTGACAATCAATCATTTTCTGGAATGTTTATTTTGCCATTATAAAGGTCATTGTACTGCAGTATATAGATAATACTAAGATGGATATTTCGTACATATTTTTCAGTAATGATTAAATATACAGTTAAGAATAATTATTTATACTAAAAAAAATTATTATTCCTCGGTTCCTCACTAGAAGAATATTGTTCGTTCATATCGTAATGTAAATATTGTTGTATGATAATTAACGTACAATCTTTATATTCATTACGTGCTTCACCGAGGGCAAAGACATAACAAATAGGAACAGGCAATTTTAAATGTTGCTGAACTGAGCTATCGTAAACAACATAAATATCACACCATTATACATGTATGTGTTAGCAAGAGTGAATTAAAAGTGATTAGTAAGGTAAATTTAGCGCGTCGTAGAATATTTGTCATTATCAGCATTGTTTGAGAGCAGTTATGTAATAATGTGTGAACCTCCACAGAAATTCGCCCATTTTATACAGTAATTGGCGAGTTAACACGTGTCTCTGGCTTAAAATCTACGTAAATACTATATCCCAAAATATCGTATTGATATTGATTTTTCTTTCAAATTAAAATTCTTAATTGAAAGCTAGAGTCAGAGGTTTAGAGGCTCTTACTTTATGATGAGCCTCTTCTAAGTATTCAAGCCGCAGATGAAACGTTTGCAGTTTTATTGGGTAATTTTGAGTCAATGGTTCAATTCATTATTTATCTTGTTCGCTGCGTCAAGGTTTGAAAATAATTTTCGATTGTGTGGCAAAAAAAAAGACTCAGAGAACAGAATTACATCAAATCCAACGAAAGTTATTAACAGGTTCAATAATTTTTATGGGACGTGGAACATTTGGTTAAAATGATGGAGTGATGTTAGTTGGTTTCAATATTAAGGACTCCTTTGATATTTATTTATTTCCCAACATATTACACCATTTTACAATAGATATATACAATATGTGAACAGATGGCATTATACAATGATTTGTAGCTAAGGCAAGCAAAGTAGGTTATTGACTCGAAAATATGGATTGAGAAATGGTAATTACTAGATAGTGACTAGATGTAAAAGAGGCAGGCACAATTGTCTGAAGATGAAAAATCATAGTGATGATGTGATACTGAACTACACTAGTATACAAAAATAAGTAGGCAACTAAAAACACGTTAATAAATATATAAAGATATTTGGTAAACATCATGCACAGAAATAATAAAGTGATTAATCTGAAAGCAATGCTACAAGTTACATACAAGTTAATAGATTGCTACTTGAAATTACTAAATAGATTACAAAACTAGATTACACAATACGTTGCAACAAAATTAATAAACAAAAAAATAAATTATAATAACAACAATAATAATAACAATAACAATACTAATACAAAACAATAATAAAATAATAATAACAATAAATTAACACTGCAAGTTACAACAACTAAAAAATTTACAAGTATGCTGGGATATGGTTACTCAAGTGAGCAAGGAGACCCTCCTCTTGAACGGGAGGGGCTTCTCACAGAAAAAGTCCAGTTGAGCAGCCGCCGTGCTACCAGCCTTGAGGAGACGGCAAATTCCGCTGTTGTAAGAATAGTGGGCTGGGGAGAAAGCGTCTGCGGAAGATAGTCTTGGAGCGAGTACCTCTGGGCGTGGCAATGTCAATACTGCTCAGGATATTGGGACAGTCGATGAGCCCGTTTACCAGCTTGTAGAGCAGAATGATGTCGTCATGATGACGTCGGGTGATAGAGATAGAAGAGCGAAGGACTTCTCCACATCGTCAACCGGGGTGGTGCGGTAGGTATACCCAAGTCTCGGTCCAAGCATCCGTATGAAGCGGCTTTGAATGTTCTCCAATTGGTTGAAGGGAGGACCAGACGATAGACCATTGTAGAGCGTGATCAAGGTGAAAGGCGAGTTGAAGTTCCTAGTCGATCTGAATATGAACCCGAGTAGAGACCTTGCTTTGGCTGTAATATGGGCAATATGCTCTTGAGGATTGAGCGAAGGGGTCATTATCACTCCAAGATCGCGTACTTTGTCCACTCTCTTCAGTGTAGACCCATTGAGGACATAATCGTGTCAGACTGGAGCTGCACCACGTCTGTAGGAGATGACCACGCATTTCAATACGTTCAGCTCCATGAAGTTCTCCTTGCACCAGGCATCGATGTTAGTCAGAGAAAGTTGGAGGCGCTCAAAATCAGGAGCCAACGACACCGAGCCAAACACCTTGATATCATCGGCAAACATGAGATATTTGGTAATGATGACGTTGCCAATGTCATTCAAGAATAGATTAAATAGCAAGGACCAAAGTGGGACCCTTGTGGGACTCCAGATAGGACAGTGTATGGCGAAGAAAGGCACCCGTCATATTTGACTACAAGGGTTCTGTCGGTCAAGTAGCTGTTTAACCACTCAAGCAGGGGGCCCCCACACCATATCCGGCAAGCTTTGGCTACAAGCATGTTGTGATTGACCTTGTCGAAAACCTTGGAGAGATTCAAGGTAGACGCAGTGTCAACTTGGTGAGCATTGCCAAAAAGCAGCCATGACGTATTCCTGAAATTCAATCAGGTTAGTTACTGTTGAACGTGAGCGCTGGAAGCCATGTTGAGAGGAAGAGATACATTTCCGGAGATGAAAATAGAGTTAGTCCAGGACAATGATCTCGTACACCTTGGCAACAGCTGAGAGAATGACAATGGGCCGATAGTTTTTGACGTTTGAGCGATCGCCAGATTTGAAAATGGGAACGACAAAGCCACGCTTGAGGGCCGATGGGAAGATTCCAAGTGAGAGCAGGGAGGAAAACCATATAGCCAGATGAGGAGCCAAAAAAGGGGCACAGTATTTCAGAACGCTTGGAGGAATAGCATTAGGACCAGCTCCTTTATTAGGTTCAAGCAAAGCAAGTTTGAGTTGAACATCCGAGGCAGTGACGACACATTTTGTGATGGAGAAGTTCCAGCCAAAGTCGAAGACTGGTGAGGGAACTTGGTTCTTCGTGAAAACAGAGGAAAAATAGTTTGAGAACAATTCACACTTTCCAGCAGCACTCTCAGCCTCTCTTCCATCAAAATGATAGTTTAGCAGCAGGGAAGGGGCTACTCTTAAGTCCGTTGACGTGAGACCAAAAGGATTTTTATGTTATAAGGAATACTGTCTTCAATTCTTTTTAGATAGTCTCGATGACACTTGGTGGCCAAAGACTTGCAGTGGGTTCTCAGATTACGAAAGCGTTCCCGATGATTGAAGATTTCCTGAGGTTTTTAAGAAGTCGATGAGCGGTCTTCTTCCTTAAGACAAGCCATTTTAGTTTCGCGTTTTATACCAGGCAGGAAAGGCTGAGGTTTGAAGCTTTTTTATGGGTGTATTTTGAGTTATGATAGAGCCAAGGTGGTCACAGAATTCTGAGAAGGCCGATTCGACATCAGGTATAGAAGAAGGGAGAAGGATAGTTAACACTCTGCAGGGAACGAAGTATAGCGTCCAAGTTGCATTTTCTAAAGTCTGGTACAATCCTGACGTTACTCGAGGCTGAGGATTTCTGCAGCAGGATTGAGCAGGTGAGCGTGGAATGATGAGTGTCTTCGGCAACAAGAAGGTCGTCAGCGCGGATAACTGCAGTCGTAGGGGTAAAGGAAAATATGAGGTCCAGGTAGACGCCTCTGAGATTGCAGATTTTATTGATTTGGGAAAGATTGTGAGTAGAAGCTAAGTTGGATACCCAGAATCACTTAAAAGTTGTGTAATCATATTCCCATATCTAGTATTTATTAAGCTTTATGTTTTATAAATTGACGCTGAATAAGTTACATTGGACACTTCACATGCTTCGGTTCGTCCTTTGATACAAAGGATGCAATGTACCTGCTGTTATAACGCGCTACCGTGAGCAGAGGTTTCTCTGCCTGTTTACTACCTTTCGTTCCAATGATTAGAGAAGGATACAAACACTTAGATTCGACTAAAAATCACAAAAAATTTATGGTTTATTTTAAATATCAAATTTCAAATTTTAGTTAAAGCCAACGCATGTAGACTTCTTTCGTAATCTTTATATCAAATGTCTATCTACAGCCAAGCTCCTATTCCTTTAATGATATTGGAAATATAGCGAAAACCTATATATTTTTCTAATGAATAGTTCAGATGAAGTTGGTGTGTTTAAATCATATCTCAGGATTGAGATATAATCGATTCGTATTTAAATTTCTCCACGTATTAATACAAGGGCTTTTACTTTACATTTAAAGTAACATGGTATTTATAATGAGTAAGGTTTGGGGGAGTAGTAATAGTCTGTATTAAATCCTGACTAAGGTCACTGTCTCAGTCACGTCACTATAGAGGAAGGCGAGGCTTTCTTTATTCTAGCTTCTTCCCAGAAAGCATAATTCTCGTCTACAGGTTTATAAAACCCTATATACAAAAGAATCTCTACACACTCAAAGAATCATCTTGTGCAGGAAATTAGGATTTTTTATTAACCCTTTTAGCATTCAGACTAAGACAGGCGGTTCAGAGCACACAATTAGATTGACACAAGTTTATCAAAATCAATATACAGCCGTATTGAGGTAGTCAACCCGTTATCTCGATATTTACAAAATGTGATGTGTCGCTCTAGGGCATTCATTAGCTGCCAAGATGCACGCTGGCTTTCGGTGTACCCAGTGCAGGTTCAACTGGAAGGTATAAAGCAGCTAGAGGCGAAGCCTCGTGGTGTATCCATTCAAATTACTTATTTATTGTAGATCATGATGTAGTTGTATGCTTTGTTACATCAGCAACAGAATGAGATCGATTTGGGGTAACGCTGTTACTGCTGATACTGACAGTAGCAGTAAAGGAGCAGTATAGGCTCAAGTGAATTGATGACATTAAAATGCAGCAAACTCATATAGTTCGCATAATGCTCTATAACACAGTCCAGGTTAGCTCGTTCCGCATACTTAATAAAATTATACTCGTGTCGCTCCAACAGTTATATGAGTCAAAAGTACTTCAATTGTTCTATATGATAGGCTGTAATAAAGGTATAAACTTCCTTGTATACGGGACAAGGAACGTAAATAAAACAATTTTTAGAGTAACAAAAAAAAGAAATGTTAGCCTCTGTTTTTAGTACGTAGACTTAACGTAAATTTGCTTTAAAGATAGATAATGGTATAACACATGTAAACTTGATAAAAGCCAAGAATAGAGAGTAATGAGGGTGATAAATACACCTATAGATTTATTCAATACATTTCATTTCATATGTGTATCTACATCCCAACCCTTTTAATTCCATTAATGATGTAGGAAAATATGGTTAAAATAATTTTTCTTTGTGAATATTACAGATAAAGTGGGTTTGTTTGAAAATCTGAAAGGATATTGAATTATGAGGAACTCATCCATCATATGATGCACACAGAAATAAAAGAACTTGCATGCTATTTTTGGAGCAAGTACCAGGATATTCAGAATGCGTAAGGCAGGGAGTGTAGCAGCCCGTGTTAAATCCCCTATGACGCAGGACTAGGATTACTATTTATCACTGTCTCAGCCGTTTTATCTTGGAAAATATGTCGTCTACAATAAGGCCATGGAATTTAAACGGCAATAATGTAATTTTCTTTTATTTGAATGTGCCTTCATTTTTTTAAGAACACAGACGAAAATCTTAATGAGATCTTTCTTATTTGGGCGCGACCGTGGAACAGGATCCCATTGGATGTGTCGTAAACTGGTTTTTACTCTGGCCACTAGGCCGCGCTCATCTAACATAATCATCATTGTCAATTTAGTTACTGTTACACCTATTTATTTTTGCTACTCATACATTAACAATTATAGCCTAGATAACTATGACACTGAGTTGCGTTTTTCCTTGATAATTCACATTTATTAAACCAAACTAATGCCAATACTGTAACATTTGGTAAAACGTAATAATATCGCTACGTACAAACCCACTGGATGTTCGAGGACAATATCAAACAGAATAAGGGAGAGATTCGATACAGTACAAGTTGGATAAATTGCAAGGGTCATAGACAGCATTCGAACCTGCGCTATTTCTAACTAAGACTCAATGCCTAGCGTCTTACACCGCCCGGCAATCGGTAAATTTGTGATAGATATATGTTTTTTATAGACTTCAACAAATTTTGCAGTAAGAGGCAAACGTAGGCAGTCGTTATTCAACACGTGATTGATTACTGGTGTCAGGTGAACGGTGCTGATATCGTGTTACAAAATATGGGATGTAAGAAATACTCGTACCTTTTACATAGGATTACACTTGTACGTTGAGAAAGAAACATTTTGGATTATGCATATAAGTTTTCATGCACTATACATTTTTTTAAATATGATGAGTTATATGTTATTATTATTTGTATGTGTGTTACAAGTAAAGGTGTTACGTGAAAATAATTTCTATCATTGAAATGAATTTTCTTAAATAATATTATGGATTGGTTTTATTGTAACATAAGGGAACAAATGCATTTGCTTCCCCTTTTTTGCTTTTATAAATATAGAGTTACAAATTCTTACACTTAAATTATATCTAGGGTAAAAAGTTTGTGAATATAACTGTTTCAGAACGATATAGAAGAAATTAAATATCCTGGCATTACCTTACTGTAAAGTCTCCACTGTGTAACAACAAAGAGAATTTACATTCACGAAATATGCGAAACTTCGACAGAGAGGTCGCCTGCAGCATTCCGTAATTCCCCACATTATTTCATATAACTGAGATTATTAAGTGTATTATTCTTTTATATAAGTACCTCTGAAACAAGGGTTTTCAAAATAATTTTGGACATAGTGTCCTTTAGAGAAAATGACATTGCTAGAGTGCATATTTTTCATAGACAATACGAACTAAATTACATAAATACACTGTCCACGCTTTAATGAGAAATCTAGTTATCACAACTAACTCCAAATAATCCAAAACGAATTTGTATACTAGAATAAAATAATTTAAATATATTTCTGAACTCACTAACTACCGCACATGGCTACATTGAATATAATAATAATATTTTTAGCTTTTGAGTAGAAGGTATATTATTATTAATATATGTGTGTCTATCTTTCAGAATGACCCTACAGAATAAAATACCTTAAGGCATTATTTCATAAAACTGCAATTATTTATAAATAACACCGAATTCTATAACAGGACATGCACGTCATGGGATTTTGCAAAGCGTTGGTGAACATTTCATGATTCGTCATGTGCAACTGTGTCGATATCAAGAAAATCGCGATTTAATAAGTTTTAAAATAAATCATATGACATTTTATTACATCACATATGAAAAAATTTAGAGTGACTATCAGAAGCAAGTGAACTCTAAGCTTGATAATATGCATGCAACACAAACAAAGCTTGTTACGCGTCACGTGGTTGGTGTTCTCCCATTTGTCTAAAGCGGAAGATTTTATCTTTATACAGAAGAATGGTTTTAATGATATATTCATTTGATTTATACCGATCAACTTTATAGCTTTTAGGTACTTGTGATATTGTAGCGTAAATGTTAGCGTTGGGCAATTGTTGTGTAAATATAAACTGAAACTAAACTACAGGGATATGGGTATGGTACTATTCCATCCAGTTATAATTGATATAATTTGTATTAATTCCCTCAAAGAGTTTTCGTAATCCCACGAAATCGTTTCCTTTTGATGTAGTATGAACTAATGGTTTAATTAATTTTTGATTTCTTTGTAACTTAAAACGTAGGAAATATTCCTCTATGCACTGGCAAATCTCAAAGTAATCGTTCGTAAGACTATTTTATATTAATGAGATGTAAATTACTATAATCTGTATTGTTGAATAATTTTATTACACATAAGTACTACAAAACTATAATCTTTGTATATGAATTACATAGGCTAAACTTAAACAAGTCACAAAAATAAAGTAATGAAATGACTGACTGAGTTGTGAAAAGATCCAAAGGTCCTTGCGGCCATATTGATTTTAGCCTTGTAAGAACAACGTTGAATCTTAAGCAATTTTAACCATCTTACTAGATAATTTGTAACTATTTTTTAGCTGAATATTAATATCTAATAATTCACATCCAAATGCTTCTTTACGTTGTTATTGAAAAATATCTTAAACTTGTGAGGCACTTTATAGTTTAAATACACAAAAAGATATTCTTTACAAAAAACCGTTTCTTTGCGTATTATCATTTCTTTAAAATTTATTATTCTCACGAGGTAAAACTCTTCCTCCTTGTGCTATTTTTATATACATTTCAACAAACCAGTATCATATAAGTAATGTAAATGTTATAAAGAATTAGTTTTTTGTATTGTGAAAAATTACAAAATTATAAAATTAATACAATTAATTATTTTTGTATGAGAGTGGATATTTTTCAATGATAATAGCTAGAGTGTCCCTATTCTGTCGTCCTAAAAACACGTGATTTAGCCTGCAAATCATTTCAGAGAAATAAGTTTATACTCTTCGTAAATAGATCTTAATTTATTATATAGGATATATGTCTTTTCTTATAGGATATAACTTGGTTGCAGCCTTATCACTAAGCAGTAATTAAGGTTAGTGTCATTAATCTGTCAGGTATTTACACCGTAGGACCCATTCTACACTAATATGTTTTGCTGGCAGCTAGCAGTCCAGGAGAGCAACCTGGTAAAAGCAGATAAACTGGTGTCTTCATCGCACAAGAAATTTACTACACTATCAATTTCATTCTATATGTTTTGGATTTGAAAAAAAAAACCTGATAAATAAGGTTTAGAAGGACAGTACATGTTTATGATCGTATTTTTTGGCTCAAATACATAAGTATTTGTTTTGAGATATATATAATTTTATATATATATATATATATATATATATATAAAAAATTCAATTCTGCATTTACAGAAATTTTAGTAGAAAAATAAACATCTATCTATCAACAGGGGTGTCAAACTCTGGAAGTAATTTTTCAGACATTCTAATAGATAGGGTGGTACGTTGATTGATTGTGGTGCATAGGATTAAACAAGTGATTTCCCAGATGTACACAATATCAATTGCAAGGCACATATATCATAGTACTCATACTTTACAGCACATCACAAATTCAACCCAAAACTAAGAGGTTGATACCAACAGATGTAAAAACAGGGGTTTCCAACAAAATTTGTTCCAAAATTTACTGTTCTAATAAATTATCAGAAATTCGTCCATGTTTTAATTTAAAGTAGTTTATTTCATAATTAAGAACGCAATAATTAGTTGATTCAATATTAAAACAGAATATGTGTTAGCTAGGATAGTGTACACAATGGACATAAACACATTGCTAGGCACAAATATACATATAATGCATGTAATATAGGCACAAATATATACAAATATACACATAAATATACATGTAATTTTCCCAAATAAGAAAATGATCTTCTCTGATATCATAATAATTAAATTAAATTAAGATATTAACTAATAAATAACCAGTATTTAATTGCTCTATAATTCTTAATATTATTATTATAACTGCTATTTTATATACGTTAGATACAATATAACGTTATACACACTGCTAGTATTTGTTTTAACAAAAAAAGGTATTTATAATTATAATGTCTGGCTGAAATTCCATTACATTTAATCATTATTAATACCTCTCTGCCCTACTGTGAAGATCTAATTTAGTAAGGGAGCGAGGCAATTCATGAGTAAAACATAAACATGTAAATAAAAGTAATCTTTTACAGGAATGTTAAAAGGATTAGTGATAGTGGGTTTATTTGAAATATTCCAAAAATGACGATAGTTGCAAGAAACAACTGTGAAGAATTACAGATTTATGTATTAACTACTTCGAGCTACTCTAAAAAAACCTTTATTACTACCTATCTTTGATGTGATTGGTAAAACTGATAAAATATTAATACCAGAGGTTAGTTACGTTTTATACCTAATGTGTTACGATAGCTATTTATTTACTATTTTGTTATAAGTATAAAATATATTTATGACAAAATTTAAGTGTGTGTTCGATTCGGGGGTTCTGTATTAAATTTAAAATGAATTATTAAATGCATTTATTTTGAAATATAATCCTCACTGTAAAAAAATAGTTTTATGTATGTTGTATTAACACATACCAAATAATAAAGATAGTCACTAAACACGTATGTATTAAAATGTATACAAATTACCACATTTAACACAGAATTTACAAAAACCTTGCACCAGAACCGATATCTAAGCCACGCCACTTTATTAGTAGTTTTATTATTTGCTGGAGTAATCGCTCTAGTCACCTCCGCATACCTGCATTTAACAAATTGTGGTAATTTACAGAGAACCCACTTAATTGATGAGATGCAACGTCGACTTGAACTCTATTTGTGTTTCACAGGTCTTAGCAATTTTATTTCGATTTACATGTTGACAATACTGATTTCACCTACGGAGATTCTGAAATAACGATTCAGTTAATTTCTTCTTCATGTACTAGGCATAATACTTAGACAATATTGTTCAAAGTACTAAAACAAACTAAATTTCCATTAATTTTTTTTAGTTTTTTGTTTATGGAATTACGTACATAACTCAGTTTCTTTTCATAATATCATTTTTTAGAAAATATTGTCACTAGAAACTATTTGAGACAAAAAGAAACAAGTTTAGTGGAAATGAGGGTATCAAGTAGGCTAAGTAGATTAACCCACACAGTTCTAATCAACCAGACATCAGGTATGCTAGAGTAGTGTACTCCGGACACAGAGCAATATTTCGCTTCACCAGTCACAATATTGTTGGCAGCGGTGAACAGAGGTTCAATCAATTTCTCGTTTCCTGACAAAAGATAAGTCACCAAATTAACTTTATCTACGGAAAGGGACTGATTGAAAGCACGATGAAAAACGTTAACGTCTTTTATACGTTTAAGATATGTATGTCTTTTAATACATATAATGTATTAGACAGCTTTCATGAAGTTGAATATTCATACACACCTGAAAAAACCAAAATACAATAAAGATCAATCTATTTAATGCAATAAGTATTCTGTAATCATGTACACATGCAAGTCCATCCATTACTAAAACTATGTCTCTTATTAAATATAATATTTTACTAATCATTCATTTAGTTAAACGCCATAATTTAACAATAGGTTTAAATTCTACTGCCGTGATTTTTAATAGAAAACAATCCTTTTATTATACTGTACACTGTTCAGCTTTTATGTCGGCTTATGAAATCTTATGCCTTACCGTATACATGCATGTTCCAGTCGATTTCATAACAAAATTATGTTAAATTTAATTACATTATCATATTACTGTATATTGCAACGAATATATGATATATTATTGCGTTGTTGGGTCTGGAATAAGTTCGTATACGAAATGTACAAAAGAAAGCATTACTTTAACTTGTGTGACAAGGAATAAAAGACACAGGCACGCCTGGCGTTGAGGCGGATATTACACTTGACAAAATATTGGTTTCTAGACAAAGAAAAGGTAATCTGAAGGTACAGGGCTTATTCAAATAACATTTAACTTTTTTTGCTAATCCGTATATAAAACTATTAGCATGGTACATTTATTTACAAGTACACAAAATAAAATAAAAATCCCATTTTCCTAAAACACCATCAGAAATCTTTAAACTGGTAACCCGTTCCGTTAAAATTCATTTTAGAGCTTTTAATGGCATAAAATTCTGTGAAAAACATTTTTTAAATGATTTATTGCTGCAATTAAAAGTTAATTTTCGGAAGTTCTAAAAATGTAGATTTTGTTTCCTTAATATACAATTTTATGTCAAATAAAATGTCCTAAACATATAACGGAAGAACATTTGGAAGTTTAAGAAAGAAACAAAATTCATCTTCTCTGAACTACACATGAGGAATCCGTTTGAAATAGTTTCATCACGTCGTATGTACAAAGATGTAAATATTACAGGACAAAGATTTAAATCTCTTAATTCTCGAATCATATCATACATAATTAAAAAGTTCTATGAAAAGACGCATTTTAGTGAAGATGTTTTTCTCCCAATATTGGCAGGAAAAGTACCTAACATAATTGTTGTTTCCAGTTACTAAACGTTGAGTAATAATACCTTAAAATCCCTAATCGTTTTCTTAATAATCTTTAGAAAGAAATATCATGCACTAATTCATCAACACTTGCTTAAAAATTGCGTTAAAACGTACAAATAATAAACAATAGCAAACGAATGGACACGTCATATTGTTAGCTATTTTTATTTTGTAAAAAAAGCTTTTTTAGTTTTAAACCATTTGTCTCTCTGTGAACAGTAAATTCTTTAGTCACTCGGTCTAATAAGAATAAGGTACAACAGTGACAAATTGTTCTATTACTAGAAAAAATAACTAGTTCATAAAATGGTCTCTTGAGGACAAACTTCTACTAATCAGTGAAGTAGGAAAATTACGAAACTGGTTATTTTTCATGGTCATATACGTGAATGTTAACAGTTGCTTCTACAAGACAATGCACCGCTGGGACCAGGTAGAGGCACTAAGGTCTGTAATAGAATGAATTTGATTTTCCGCCTTTGTCTCTGTTTAGGCTCCATTCTCGACCGTGTGTCCCCAATGTGGACTGCCCCATTGTAGGTGTATGCTGTAATATCCATCAGAATTACACCAACTTAAAAACTGTTAGTCTTGTGTAAGGCTCCAAACAACCCTACACAAATTGCCCTTGCTTTCTGTGCCTTTTTGATTTTATTTAGTATTCTGATAGGTCCATATTGGAATATTCATCATAACTCCGAGCACTGCATTATGATATAAACATGAACTTTGTATACGTCACCCTTAATGATATCGCCTGTAAAAATAAAACCTGCCCGCTCAATGCCTTCAAAGATTCAAAAGTCGTTCTCTTTATATATTTTATAGAAAGCATTATAATTTTACATATTCTTAAAAAGTAAATTTTTGTTTATTTTAGATTCATGGATTTCTATGTTTTTTACTGACACGTGAATTAAAATCGGTCTCATAGCCATCACAAGTTGTCTTTAAAAGTAATATAAATATATTACTCATGAAAAAGTAATTGTTGAAAGACCAACTTTATAATTAGTTTGCAAATACTCAGAATAAGAGCTTTCCAATAACATGACAAACATTGAAACTGTTTTTCACGGATTCAATATTTGCGCTACAGAAATCATTGTATGTATTAGGGAAGGTGTAATTTATTCACTATAAATATGAAAATCTAAATATATTTACTAAAGATTTTCTGTTTAGTTTTATAAATATATTTACATTTTAATTAATATTTAGTGTAAATAAGTAAATATTGTGTTAACACAACATAAAAGTTAAGATCGTGTACTCACTCTTTAGGAGGTTAGGATCTAATGAGTTGTACGAAGATATATGGGATTAATATTTAATGTAGGGTTATAAAAAAGTTGTTATATTTTTCTTAAATGTATTTCTGAACTATTAAAAAAAACGCACATGAAACAGAGTTTTTGAGCTAAAAATTCTTTAAATTGTTATATAATGCTCGTTTTATAAAACTTTTAAATAAATCACATAATTCCACATAACAAATAGTAATTTTTCTTGTCTACATAATTGTTATATATAAATTCTTAACAGAATTGTTTAAACAGAATACAAAACTATATAACATTTGCTTAATTACTTATATTACAAATACTAATTTTATACCTATAAAGCAAAGGATTAATATAATGCTATTCAAGAAGTCAACTAGTACCCGACGTACTAAACCTTTAGCCAAATTTGAGCGCAAAATACAACTAAGAGCTAGGTAAATATTTGTTATAAAATTTCGTTTTTTTTATAAATTCAAAATTATGTGTGTTGGAACATCATACTTCATAAACAGCAACACTGCGTAACTAAAAAATTCTCTTTCAGAGTTTATACAACACTTTCTTACAGAGTTTATCGTCTATTAATATTTTTACTTTCATTCGAAACTGCTTAGAGCAATGTTGGCCAAGAAAAACATCCCTCCGCATGTCCATCCCTGCGGCTGGAATGGATTAATATATACAATACAAGCAAGGTAAAACAAGTCTCAATAATTACTGTAGGAGTTAAAATTATTAGTACAGAAATCATAAAAAGATATATAAATTTATTTAAATTAAACTTTTACTGCATATTTAATGGAACTTATCTATTACTAATACCTATTGGTAATACATAACTGTAACTATGTAGATAACGATATTTTTTGTGATACATCATAATACCTAACTCATCAACTATACAGTTTGAAATTGTTTCACTAGAATTATATAGATATCTTATCAAATAGTTTTTAAATATTTTGTGTGATACATATTCTTACCTTGTAATATAAATAATTTTCATTTTTAATAGTATTACTTACATTGTGTGTTAAAAAATATACGTATTGCATATTAATTTAGTTGGTATAGTTGTGTGTAAATTCACCGCAAAAAGTATTTTTAATTGTGATTGAAAATACATATTCAATGCTATTTATTACTTTTAGATTCATACTCATCATGAAAGAATATCTTTCAGTGAATAAAATATTATAATATTGCTTAAGATATAACAGAATGATATTAAATATTTTATCTTATCTAGTGATTCATCAATGGAGTTTTCAACTCTATAAATGTACTGAATATTGACGTCATAATTGGTCGGTCATCCAATGGATTATGATTGGCTGTAGGTTTCATTGAAATAAATTTTCATCACGAAAGTAATTTTGTAGCTAATTGTGTAGCTTTACGGGTGGGATTCAAAGCTGTACTAATTTACGCTTATTTCACTTACTAATGAGCGGCAGTTGTATGGTGATCAGTTTGGGATAGCGGCCGAATTCAACCAGAGACTTTTTAATGATATAATTAGTATATCGAGAATGGACTAAGTAATAACAAAAGTGTTGTATTATTCATTAATATATATTTTTATTGTGTTATCTTTTATACTGCGAACATAAATTTGTAGGTTAAAACAAAACGAAATTAAAATTACATTTAAGATATACAGACCATGCACATGATGAAGAAGAGATAATACAGGATTGTGAGGGTGGCGGCATTGTGTTTGACAACATCCACGGTAGAGACTGCCACTGCTGTTATGTCAGGTAAGACGGGCCTGGAACGTCAACGGCTAAATGTAGCATGCTTCTAACATACAGCATTGGTCTATTGACACAGAATTTGACTCTTACCGTTGCTTGTTTAGCACTCCTCATTTTTACTTTTATATGAGTACAGTTATTAGTTTAAATGTTTTAGTTTATATAGACAAAACAATAAAGCCACCTTCAAAGCCGTTGGTCCTCTCCTGTTGTATTTGATTACAATACGTATTCTAAGGAATAACACTTTGTAAATCGATTAAAAAATATCAGTACAGCTAGTCTCATTTGATCGTATCGATAAACTTACAGAACATATAAGTAATATACGATGGGAGGAAATACGTGTATGGTTCGTTATAAAGGTTTATGGATAACACATACATATATATTTGAATAAAATGAATATAACTAAATAACTTTTTATTTAATTTTAAAAATCAAACAAATTTAAAGTTTTTGGTGTTTGTTTCATTGAAGTGGTTTGTGGAATGACTGTTTATTAAAAACGAATATAAGGTAATATTGGCGCCGATTAGATAATTCGAGGCACTCCTGTATTACAAATGGAGTTGTAGTATATTTATATTAGTGCATTAAAACCTTCTTTGTTATTAATAACAATTTATGATACAATGTATTATAAACAGATAAATAGGCGATGTTAAGTGAAGTTATCTACTACTGCAAAACTTCCATATTGTATAGAATATGCATAAGACGATTCTTCAGGGAACGTCTTATGGTGACATGAAACAAGAACTGAGAATATAATAAACTTGTACATATTCAATTAAATAATTGTTATCAAACTACAGTACTTTTTGTGGTTAATAAAAGAAAATACGTAATTAAATTTAATTGTATTATAGTGAAAATATTCAGGGGTGGAATACATTACAGTAAAACAGGTTTATATCAATAAATAGAATTATTATAAGGGTAATTCAAGAATTTTACAGTTACAAATCAACATTTATTGTTGGTATGAGATATTCTATTTAAACGTATATGTGATAACACGTTATAATTTACGGTTTCATATGTATATTACATGAATTTCCTATGCATTCGTAAATATAAAAAAAAATAATAACCTTCCTTGACTTTCAAATTAGTTTCATTTTCCGATGGTTCCAGGAAAAACATATGGTTGCTGTTTTCTTATATCATTTAATCATTATTTATGAACCTTAAAAAATGAAGCATACTACATGAAATGTATGTGGCAACAGTAATTTTATTAGAATGAATGCAATGTTATTATTATTTTTGTTTAGGAACGATTTTACAACGAAAATAAAAGGCTCTATGTTTAAAAAGCTGCTTATATTTTCTCAGTCCTTTTCAGATAAATTTAAAACCTACGTATTAATATAACATTGCATATTTGTAATTAAAGTATTGTGATGCGTAGAATAAAATTCATTGGAATATTTGAGTAGTATAAGAGGAATTTTTCATACATCTTGCGAAACATATAACTAAATAAATTTGTTGATGCAGTGTAATTCCTTCTAGAGCCCGAATATGGTTTTAATTTTATAAGTATTAGCAATTTATATTCATTCCTTTCAGATGTATACTGAATAAGAGAATATAACTTAGAATATCATCATTTTAATAGGTTGCCTGTTACCCTCGTGTTAAAACGTAATAATAATTAAAAACTCAAATACATGGAATATTTGGATTGTGAGATGGAAAATATATCATTTTCACTATATAAAGGGTGACAATTAAGTCTGGAACCCCCTTTTTAATTTTTGAACCACAATAGAAAGAAATACCAAAGTTCAAACGTGCTTACTGGTGATAGTAACGCACACAACTGCCCAATTACCGACCAGATATTCCCTTTGGGGGACGGTCCACAAGGAGTAAGACAAAATTCTTAAATAGCAGCATAGGTCAAGTTTGGTATCAAATTAAAGTTCTCACTTAGCAGAGTACAATGCCGCAAACCGGACTTCAAAAGGTGGATTCATTCAGTAGTTATAGCTATTTGAATTTTTATAACAATTTAACAATGTAAATTATTAAGTATTACAAGTAAACACCAATTTTTAAGTACCTGTGATCAAAGTAAGTGTTCAAAATGTTCCCTCCCCCATCGTCTGGCAATGTCCTAGGCGGTTTTAAAAACCATCCACTGCATTTTGAAGGTAGTCACGAGGAATATCTTGAGCTTCTTGGACTATGAGATTTCTTAGGTGCGCCAAATCTCGAGGCTTAGTACGATAAACTTTATCTTTGAGGTATCACCAAAGAAAAAAATCCAGCGGAGATAAAGCAGGGGAACGAGCAGGCCACTCTACTGCACCACGTCTTCCAATCCATCTGTGATGGAATATTGTATCCAAGTATTCTCTAACAAGGAGAGCAAAGTGTGGTGGCGCGCCATCTTGTTGGAAATAAATTTCTTTGAAATTGTCGACCAAGAGCAGCTTGTAGTGCAGGAATTATCTCATTTTGGAGCATTGCTAGATACGAGTCACCATTTAAATTACCATTGATAAATAATGGGCCCATAATTTGATTTCCTATAATACCTGCCCAAACTTTAAGTTTCTGTGGATGCTGTGTATGACTCAATCTGCCACTTTCACATTCTAACAGTAATTGTGTTATTGGTAATAATTATTGATTCCTGGCTTTGATTACTACATTGTTAGATGATGGGAGGGGAAGATTTTGAACACTTACTTTGATCACAGGCACTTAAAAATTGGTGTTTACTTGTAATACTTAATAATTTACATTGTTAAATTGTTATAAAATTCAAATAGCTATAACTACTGAATGAATCCACCTTTTGAAGTCCGGTTTGCGGCATTGTACTCTGCTAAGTGAGACCTTTAATTTGATACCAAACTTGACCTATGCTGCTATTTAAGAATTTTGTCTGACTCCTTGTGGACCGTCTCCCAAAGGGAATATCTGGTCGGTAATTGGGCAGATGTGTGTGTGCGTTACTATCACCAGTAAGCACGTTTGAACTTTGGTATTTCTTTCTATTGTGGTTCTAAAATTAAAAAGGGGGTTCCAGACTTAATTGTCACCCTGTATATATATATTTAGTATGAACATATATTATAGTAACAATTAATAAATTAATGTAAAGTATACATTTCATAAAATTGAAACAGTGACACCAAGAGTTTTATGATAATGTATTATTTGAGTTTAGTAAGGAGAAAATTTTGGTCAGAATATGGTTTTTAGCAAAATTTAAAGGATTCGAATCAGCGATGTCAGAGTTACAGCACTTATATTCAACGCCTCAAACCACTATGCCATAAAGCTCCTGAAAAGGTGCAGTGACAGGGCGTGCGGTATAAATTTGGGTTAGAAGCCAGATGTGTAGCGTAGATCTTGTGTTTACGAGCAAGGAACGGAAGTCATGACTCACAATGCTATGTTTGCAATCGCTACGTACGTGATACAGAAATTACTGCACAATAATCTGACAGAAATACGACAAATTGTGGATATAGGCTTTCAATTTCCCTGCTTAACACTATCCACTGATTAATGTTGGATTTCCACTTATGAATACAACAAACATTTCAGAACGTTAAAACTCATATGGTAACCAACGTGGTCTACTCCATTGCTTCTTGCGTACCAGAGATAGCACTGGATAATAAGTGGCCGGATGTTTGAGACTGACACAGCGAAAGAGGTTTCGTGTGCCTGTAGTTTTCACAAACAGAAATATTTGCGGAATCATAATTATCATACTTTGTCAAACCAAAGTTGGGAGAAGTGCAGATGCTTCACTTCACAGACTTGCGGGTAAAGTGTTTTTAATTAATTCCATCGCCCACGCTGCAGCAACGACACAGTAGCTTTGATGGTACGCTTCCTGTCTCTATATAGGTCGGAAGGTAGCTTCAAAACTGGAAATTTTAACTTTATTCGTTAAAAACAACGGCATTTTTTAATTTTAATTTTATTTTTCAATCATCTTGCCATCAATTTATTTGCTGCAAAGTTATCATAGATTCTTATTTGTGGATTGTTTATTTACTACATCAATTAAATGACATTACTTCTTGGATTTCACAAGATAAAATAGTAAATAAATATTATTTTTTAATAAGAAATAAAACAATATTAAAAGTTAATAAATATTATTCTTCAGTAAGAAATAGAATAATATTAAAACCTATTAATCAGGTTTTCATCCTGATACGCCTAACATAATAATAACGTAAAGTAATTCAACGTTTTAGAGAAATGTACTATAGCTTAATCCTATCTAATATAACATTGTATTCTGTCGTTACTTTAGAGTATCTTAATATGGTAAGAGTTAACGATACTCTATGCTTATGTAAAATTAAAGTTATTTCAAATATTAGTAAATTCAATATATCACAAATTCTTAAGTTCAAATTTTATTTCTTTGTAAGATATAGTGGTACAATTTTTTGAGCATGATATTTTGGAATTTAATTTTGCTAAGTGTTTGTGTAAAGTTGAACTTACAATGATAGACACATATTCAGCGCGGATGTGTGGGTGTGGGATGAATAGGTAAACTAGTAGAAGAAATATCTCAAAAAGCACAAACACGGACTCTGAATGAACAACATTATACAACAAAATTGACGATCAAAATTTATATAATTCAACCAACCACAGATACGAGTCAGAAATGGAAATTTTGTTGACTCGGGATTCCACTGTTTAGTGAGAGTTGAAAGCACTCCCAAGAGTTTGTCAATATTTTCACTTCTCACTTTCCCCGTAACAATTCCTTGAAGTAACGCTTGAACTGACTTCAGTATTTTTGAATATTCAACTTTGTTATGAATGTTTTAAAACAAATGTTTGTGAATTGATTGAACATCAATTATGGATACTCTTAATATGCCATTCAATCTATGTACAATAAAACACAGAGGAGAGACTTATATTTGTTTACTTATGGAAATGCTACAAGTTTTACTCTAATATAATGTAACGTATGTAATGAGAGCTGAAATTTGTTTCAAATATTTATTCAAAAATATATAACAGTTTGTTTTTATCATCTTAGAAATATTAGTGTATGTTGAGACATTAAAACTGTATAATTTTACTTAAGTAGTTCTAATACATATCTTATTTGCAGCCATATAATAATTTATAATAATTGCAACAGCCTGTAGACAGTTGTACTCGTCCACACCATGATGGCGACTGGCGACACGAGCTCCTCCCGTTTGTTTTCAATGGGGTGATCGTGACAGGCGGAGAGAAAGAGTGGGGGCAGAGCCGAGCAGTACCGATAAATCCCGAACATTCCTGACAAACCCTGTACATGCGGCTGATAGCGACCTCAGTTCGGAACGGTTCTGATTTCTATTATCTTACGAATTAATGAGTCGTTTTATATCCGAATTAATGAGTCGTTTTATATCCGAATTAATGAGTCGTATAAACAGACTTTGTGTTGTCTGTCTGTCAGCTGCTGTAGATAAAATATAAAATCAAATAAACACGAAATTGAACTAAGAGCTTGCGTCGACAACGAATATGATTTCAGCTTAACACATTCAAGTTGAAATTTGCCCCGAATGTTTTTACCACTGTGGGTGTTACAAGCCCCAACACCCCTCTATTTGGACTAAATTTAAGATAATTTTGTTAGTAATTTTTGTAGATTCAAAATTTGTCTATAGATTATTAATATCATTCCATAATTTACTAAAATCAACTATTCCACAAACATGATATACATTTCTCTGTAAAATGTTTTCGCTCCCTGAAATTTGCTGAAATTGGCTATAGCCATTTAAGCCTATATGTCCATCCAGCTATATGCCTAAACTACAAAATAAACCAGCTAAATGAAAATGTTGTTCCTGTTATTGTAACTCTAGTGGTTACTCTGTGGTTATTTAAAACTCTGGTATTTATACGTTTTAATCTGAAAGCAATTTCATCTTTACAGTACCCATTACAAAATCAATTTCTCCAACTTACCTTTGGAAGTTATTGGCCGTAGATTAACATTACATTTAATGAGAAACACTTCAAATTATTGAGTTTAAATATATATATATATATATATATATATATATATATATATATATATGATAAACTAGTGATAAGTCAAGCCAGCGTTTCTACGCCAGGTGCAGGGTTGCAGTATTGGTTGACTCATATCTCCTTTCTGTGGCATGTCCTTTGATATCTTATCGTATTTTCTTTTGAGAACTTTAGTATTTGAAACACTTTGTTAAGTTATTCATATTTTAATAACCTCAAAATTATTACGATCAAGTTTTAACTTATAGCAATAGCAATATATTTCTCTGTCTGTTTGTTGGATATATAGAGAATGAGAAATAAGCTATAGACTTGAAATTGTGCATGCAACTTCGACCAAGCCTGATAAGTGTCATTTTGTGTCGTCTGGCGTACGCGATTATAATGCTGATCTGATCTATAGTACATGGAAATTATCGAATAATTTCTAACTAATAGTAATGTAACCTACAAATTATATTTATTTGATTAAGGCAGTTGGAAAATGCAATGAACCAAATATAATGTTACGAAACAATTTTATTGGTTTACATTTTAATACGAAAGATGCAATTAAAAAAACTCAAACATAATTGTTGATTTTGTGTTTGGAGACCCTGAAGATAAATTCTTTAACTACTATGCTAAGTAGGGCTCTTTTTAATCCTCCTGGATGTTTAATCCACCCTCGAATGTTTTATAGCTACGCCACTGAATGTAACGAAGTTACTTTGTTACATTAGACTTCCTTACGTCTTTTTTTGGTATTTCGATACTCCGTTGTATTGGTTTATTTGTATGTAGACAAGAGTAATTGCCTGCCATTAATTACGTTGTAAAATCACGGTTCAATGAAATAAATTTAATTGCGCTGCATCCTGCAGCATCCAGCTTTGAAAATGTAATATATATATTACATTTATACATATACATACATATACATATTACACCACCAGGCTCTATTAAATTCAGAGGAGTACAGAGCGAGAACGCGCGGACTGCTTATTCCACTATTCTAATACGCGGGCTATCTCTAGTTGGCAGGAGGGGCCCCTCCATCCCCACTTTTTCTCTCCGCCTGTCACGATCACCCCATTGAAAACAAACGGGAGGAGCTCGTACTGGCGACTGGTGCCTACGGGCGGTGCGTCACTTAAACTTCCCCCTCTCCTGCGTCGATTGCGGCTATCCCCACCATTCTGAGTGTCTCCCTCTACTCAAAATAAAGCAATGAAAATAGGGAGGTTATTTTGCCGCACCCTGTATATAATCGAATATATCAGCTGTTTTGAAGGCAAACGAGTAAGCAGTAGGATATTATAAAGATGGATATCCATTTGTATATCCATATACAATGCAATCCATATATATATATGCAGCTTTCGTCTTTGTGGTTGCAAGGGCTCACTAACGCTTAGCCTGGTTCCATGGAAGGACATGCACTATCATCGTACTTGATGTTTTACAAACAGAAATGGATCTTCATACATAATTATAAGGTGATATCACATTTAATTTTCGTGAAATCATACAGACAGCAAGATAGTATATAGACAGAGAGACAGACATATGTGAAATTTCTCCTAAATTATGTCCAATAGTCAAAATAGGTATAGGACACTTACCAATGACTAAGAATTGTAAAATGGTAATCATTGCTGATTTTAAAAGCCTCTAAGATGGAATAAAGTAAATATCCAACTGCCAATGTCAGTAACATTTGAAGGTATTAGAGGACTTTATATATTTCACATGAGGACTTAGTACACTTCTATGGCACGACTATGGCACTTCTTAAAAAATTTAAAAAAAGGCAAAGCTAGCCTATTCCAAAATTTGTAGTATGAGTTTATTAAATAATATTATATACTTATTTTTCGTATTGGTACCTGAAAGACTGCATGCATTATTAGAGTTTAAACAACTGATTTCTTGTAATGTAAGAATAGATTTTATAAAAGTTTTTTTTTATTTTCGTTAAAATGGCACTAAATCAGAATATATAAACATACAATAATAGATTTGCAATCCCAAGGTTTTGCTTTACATATCGCCTTTCTAGATTACCTACTCTTATACGTTTTAAACAACCATAAATCAAATTTAGAAACATAAACAAAAGTTTAAAATCATTTTAAATAGTAATACATACATAATATCATTTGACGTGTCGCGTGATAATGAAATACACGTATATCCTAGGGCAGTTTTGATTAATATTCAATTTACAAAATTAGATTTTGTTCAATGGAACGAAACACTAGTGTATAATCAAATACTTTACTTTCGGAATTTAGTGTATGGCTACTCATGTTAGGATGTAGTGTACCACAACATTTCTCTAACCAGATGTCCTCAGCTTAACTTTGTGATAAATAAAAAAAATTTACAATACAGCGATTGTGTGTGTACTCATTTATATAACATGTATTACTAATTATAGTAATGTATACAGGGAACTGGTCATGAGAATGAGTCACATATTCCCTTTGGGCAACAACCATAATTTCACCACGAACAGCCAGAGAATGGATGTGAGAAAAAAACGTCTTTCATTAAACGCCATAATTCCCACACAAAAACATAACAGACGAATATTAAAACAAAATAGATGCAATAATTATTAATAACTTGGTAACTAATGAATGGTTTTAAGTTGCCCCTCCCTGAAATTTACTACCTATTAACAAGGACATAGACTTAAATTCTGATAAAGTTTTCAGATAATAAGCCGTGCATAGATGTAGTTCTAGATTTTAGTTTTAAAGTCCAACGTTAAAAACAACATATCATTTATCTAAATCTGATACCGTATTGAATTTATTGATTTATAAGAAAATGACAAAATAATTCTGTCGGTGTAGTGGCGTGAATAAAGTAAAAGCATACTGACAAATATCTATAACTGGTAAATCTTATCTTATTTAATATACATAGAGGTAAGTCTTAAAGCTAAAAATAATAAAATTAATATTGTAAAGGGTATTAGAGATTTACAAATTTTAATACAAATAAACCAAGGCATGAATGAAAAAAATTATCGTGGGATGGTGTTTATTGAACAGAAAAATATAAATTAATTGGAAAAAAATATTTGGTACAAAATACATTAGGTAGCTTTTTTAATAAATATGTACCAGAAAGGTACAACTCAACAAATAGAACATATCCTTGGATAACTACGTAAATAAAGTCAATGATGAAAGAAAGATATAGGTTGCACAGTTAGTATACAAAGGAAAAATACCCTCTGGTTCGGGAGGATTAGAAAGTATGAATAAACCACTTAAAACGCATATTAAGAGATATTTCGTTTTTACTTTATTATAACCGGGTAACCATTTGACAGATGTTTATAATGTATTTAATAGCCAAAATCCGTAATTTTAGATGGAAGTTTATATTTTTTTGTGATAGCCATAATATAAATAAGAAATTCTTTGTTTATTATAAAAATTAAAGAAGCAATTTTATGTGGAGAGTGTAGATGACCGAACCACATACTATAGATGTTTTATAGAGATATAGAGCTATTTTTAGGTCTGATTTAGAGATCGCAGGTTCAAATCGTGTTGGAGACCTTGTACTTTTTATCATTACCAGGGAACTTGTACGTTATCGACTATTCTCCTTATTGTGTTTACTATGATCCTCGCTCAGGCCAGTGGATCATGAGGACGGCAAAAAAGAGGATCGTCCTTACATTTATTTTGTTATTCGAGAAAAAGAATTAATACTGAAGGGTATTTCGCAATGACAAAATATATATTATATTTTTTTTTAACTATTATATAGATTCAGTGATTTGTTGTGGTACATTTTTTTTTTAAATTTTTATATCACTATTTTTATTCATGATCATGCTAAGGAGCTCTTATTGTATCATTATAAAAAATAATAATCTATTTGGATTGTAAACACTATAGGCCAATAAATAAATTAAGCGCATTGGATGAAATGTTAAATAAAATGGTTTATAACCAAATTTGCAAATATGATTTTTTTCGCATAGGAAAAGAAGCTTAGAAATTGCAAGTAGACTATACATTGCAATGATTCCAGAGTGACAGGATATTTTGTATGGGTAAGGGTGCGGGTGGACGGTGCCTCCTATCGAGATACATGAGGAATGATTATGGGAAATATTCTCAGTCCTGTAACCTTGGAAGAAGGGGAGGCCAGGTTGTTATTCAATGCGGACATGGGGTGGCCGACGTTTATTTATATGGAACTGCATTTATGAAGATGAATTAATAGCGGCTACACCACGTTTGGGACTTGTGAAATATGTTATTTAAAGCAGCTTGTGTTGAACAAGTATTTATTTGCAATCGAAATGTGATTTCTAATATCATAAATACTTGAATGTAGAGGTGCAATAGACAAGCTCTCAATGATCTGTCGAATAAAATTATGGGGCGCCTCCTATTGAGATCCACGAGGAAATATCAATAAATTTAATTCATTTCTCCTCGGAAGAAGGGAAAAACAGCTCTGAACCAGCCTCTCCATTCAAAACAGGCAGGGTATGGCACCCCTTATGTCTAGGCTATCAAGAACCTTTGACACCTAAGGAACGAACACCACTAACTCCAAGAGTCATGTCCGGCATTAGACGAGATCTATCGATTACCCTTGCACCCCAGAATCTCGGCATGTGTGGTTTGCCGCTCCTGGACCTTCATAAGGTTGCTCAGATTTAAGTCACACTTCGGTTCTTACTGTGCCCAGTGTGGGTTCAACTAGAAGGTATAAACCAGCTAGAAGTGAACCCTGCTGGTGCAAATGTGTAAGTAGGATTAATATTTATGATTAGTCTGGTTTTCGGTCCTTTTAAATTAGCAGAAGTCGTACAGGTTAAATAACAGGTGATGTAAGACATACTATAGACAACAGAGAGATAAAATTACAAATGCTTATTGGCTTTAGTCACGCCTTTCATTCTGTCAATCATAAATTATTGACGAATCTTTTTTATAATCAAACAAATTTAGTACAGTTATATTTGACTGGTCTCATGATTACTTGAGTAATAGATTTCAGCGAGTCATCACAATTAGTTGAAAATTATCTGACCGGAATACTAACGTTGTAGGTGCTCCATATGGATCAACAATGCCCGCTTCGCCTTTTCTATATATGTTAATAACATGGACATTACTGTTATATTTTGTAAATATGTGATATATGCCGATAATATGGTATTATATTTCAATAATGGTGCTAATACTTTATATAGATATTATTCTATTAAATGTATGAATGCAGATTTGGTAATAATACATACATGGTGTAAATATAATCGATTGCAAGAACGTGAGATTCTGTGAATCCATAAACATACTATCTTACATTGACATTAAGACTTTGACACTTTCGATAATAAAAAACATAGAGTTATATTATGAAACAACAATATTCAAATTAGGTTTAAGAATGTCTAACGATTTATCATTCCGTCTACAAATAAATTATATTGTTCGGTGTGTATTCTATTGAGAATAAACCCTCCATTTGATATACAAAAGCTTGTAGGTGCAACGCTAATATGACATATTTTGAATAGTGAAGATATATGCCGTATTGTGACATTAATAAATAGTTAACCTATAGCTAAAGACAGCTAAAAATGCGTGCAGAATAAAAATCCATTAATCAAGAGGGGGGCACTTCCTCAAATATTGTATGTAATTTATATTTTTTATTGGCTGTTATTGTAGTACCTATTGGTCCAAACCGTGGCAGGATAAATCAAGAAATTTTCAAATTCTGTCTCTCTCTCGTTGTTGTGTTTTTCTTTCATCATTGAAGAATATTGTCATATGGTGTTTTCACAACAGCTTAAATATGTAATAGTTAAACGGCTAAATGAAGAGATTTAGTAAAAAAAAAATTATCTACTAAACCGTACCTTCAGATTTCGTTTTCTTTAATTTAAGGTTTACAAAAGAATTGTGTTTATATACAAAAACCCGTCATAATATACACAATTTTAAAGATCTTACTGTAAAATTCAAAATTAACGTTCAAAGTTAATTCAAAGTTAAATTAATATCTGGACTAGAGTGGCTGAAGACGGATGTCTTTCTTCGGAGAAATGTATCTATCAATTTCAAGATGAAACAAGTTGTGTGCTTATATAATGCGAATTGGCTGCTGAGATGTAAATACTTATCACATAAGGTTGTATCTTATAAAAAAACTAAAAATATGAAAACTTTTCTTTAAAAATTAACTATTAATTATATTATCCATCCTGGTTCTTAGACTTACGCGGCTGTTGTCAAAACACAAAAAAATAAAAACAAATCATTTTTAGTTTCTCAAATTTAACCACATTTTTCCAGTAAGCTGCTGTATTTTCAAATTTTACCTAGCTCTTGAGTAACTAGATCATCTTGATTTTGAGGTAACTAGTATAACATACAATAATATATATAACATTTATAGCATTTATTTATTATTTTTATGTATTGTATAACATTTATTTATAAATTCTCAACCCATATATATATATATATATATATATATATATATAGGAGAAACATTTATCATATTATACTAAACTGTTAAAGATTAACTTCAGGAGAAAATTTATAAATAAGTAATTAATAAAGCAAAACTAAAACCCAGTTGTGCTTGATAATGAAAATAATTTTGAATTCTTCCTGTTTAAACATGCCCTAGGGAAATTTATAGTTACAATAAATACTAGAGGTCTGTTGCTGGCTATTCAATTTTATGTAATGCTGTTATTCAGAAATGTTTGTCGTTGTCAAAGCGATAGCAGGTGTATCAACTGTGCTTATGAGGCTAGTTTTTTTATTAAATTCTATTGTTAAATATTCTAGTAATGTATAATACAAGCACCCAACTTTAATCATAAAAATTTGTTACATATCACTAAATCTATATTGGCAATATCTATTATTAGATTTAAGTTTAATAACTACTCTGATAAGAAGTACATTAAAATTAAGTATTCAAGAAAATTTAATGATCCTAGACTATCACATCGTTATTAGTAAAATAAAAACAATAGACATATATTGTATGTCTTTCTTCTTTAATTTTGTAAATGTTTGGAAACTCTGCGATATATTTTATGCTGACCATATCTTAATTCATTTATAATACACACGCACATATATATTTATTGCATATTTACACTTTGTAGTCAAATTTATAAATAATAACACTTAACCAACGTTTTAAAAAGTACATAGCTTTAAGTACTGACTGCTAGCATAGACGTAAAAAATAATTTTTCGGTTATTATACTTGGAATTTAGAAACTGGAAAAAATGGTTTAAGATTAAAGAAAGTTAATATTTATTAGCATTAGTAGTAGCCTAATTAAAACTAATCATTTGACTGTCGTAATTGTTTTATTAGTAAATTTAATATAAATATCTTACACGAATATTGCTGGAAATGTGGAGTTGCTTCGTTTAAAGGTATCTTTACTGTGAAATTAATCAAGCAAACCAGTCTGGTTCTCTGACATTTAGTGCAATATAATGTTTTTCTCTCTTAGGACAAGTAGCTGAGATATTCCACTTAGTCCTAAAAGGATATTTGCGTTTTTTTCCGGAGTGACAGGATATTTTGGGATGGGCAAGGTTGGGGATAGGGGCCGCCTCCTATCGAGAAACATGACGAAAGATTAAATGAGTTATTCTCATGTATTCTTGGAAGAAGGGAAGGCCAGATTATTACTAGGCTCTCCATTCAAGGCGGACAGGGAATGGCTCTCGTTTATTTATACAGTACGGTACTGTATTTAACACTTAGGAATTACGTATATTAAAAGTGCAATTTTTCTAGACAACTAATGAAAATATTGAATATTAATATCGACTACACCTTTTTTGGTACTAGGTAAATATATTTTATATTATTTATTTGTAATCAAAATGTGATTTCTAATACCATAAATACTTAAATGTAAAAATTCACTAAACAAGTCCTCAAAAATCTGTCAGGTAATTAGCGTCGTCTACTAAAATTAACAAGGTAAACATAATTCTAAAATATCTTTCTCCTATGTCTTTAGAAAAATATTGGGTTTCACTAATGTAACAATGTTTTAAACAAATAAAGATTAATTTTTGATGGAAGAAGCTCTACACATTTAGTATACTTGTATAATTACATGCATACCAAAGTTGGTTACTTTTTTATGATCTATTTGTACCTTCATACGTACAACTAATACTAATAAAATGTTTATACTTGTTATTTAATGTTATGGCTAGTTATTAATGTTTATAATAATGATTATTGTAGGCTATAAATATCTGGTTATAAAATCTTTCGGTACTATGCAAATAAATTTTAATTTAAACAATTAGGCTGTATGTATTTAATAGGAAGAAAGCAGTTGCTATATGTAGTAGAAATATACTTTTTCTATAAGAACACGAAACAAAACTATGAGTGTTATAAAATGGAAACAATATTTCCTATGTCACATTATCAAAATAATAATAGAGTAAATATTTTAAAATGTTCACCGGCACGGGCTGACTATTATTTAATTACTGCCAAGAAAGAAGTAAAGAGGCCTTTTCAGTTCACGTAAAAGGGATAAGAAGCACTTAGGAGCTTGACAGACAGTTAAAATTCTTAACAGGAACATCCTTTGAAATGGATCTTTTAATTTTCTTTAAAACGCCTTTTGCTTACACAATTGCTGGAAATGAAGAAATATCACTCCTTAGATGGTCCAATTAGCTTATTCTAAAAATTAGATAAATCTTAAATTGAATATCTAAATTTGAAATGTTTAATTTAGAATAGTACTAAAAGAATAACCTGGAAATAATAAAAATTTCAATTTGTCAATAAACACATATAATGAATATTTTCCAATATATACTTCTCATACAATAAATCAAGTACAAATAAACCAGCCATACTTTTGATTTAATATTTGCATAATTTACAATCATGAGTGACACATAAACATAAACCAACATTATATATTTAATAGTTCATGTAAGGAGCCAAGCATATTGAACATGAGACTGGAGCTTCCAACTCCACTTACGTAGAGTAAATACATATACCTTACCAATAACAGCTAGTTAAATCACTTCTCATGTGTCACCGACTAACTAAAGTCCAAACCTATCATAATTTACCATAGTAATCTCTAATATTAGCATATTCTGCTAATGCCGTGTCGTCAGCTTGGTGTACAATGTATAAGTACCACCCACTGGCGTTGTGCTAGGTAGTGTGAAACCGCTCTTTAACTGGATAGGTGAACTTCATGAGTATACACGTACTCTGTATAACAATATTCCCTGATCCGAGATCCAATTTGGTTGGTATAAGCTTATAACCAAAGTTCCCCATGTAATAGAAAGAAGAGAAAGAGTGCAAATTGGTCTAGTCTCCAACGCTAATATGACTTGCTAGATAAATCTAAGCTAAGAAACATAGCTGTAGTAGTTTTAAACATGATTTGTACTTCTACAAACACTCAGATTTCCTAATGTATAATTGTAATTAACTTATGACTACACAAAAATCCATATTATAAAATCTGAGTCTTTCTGTGATATAAAATCTTGTATTTATTGAGAGGAACCCGAAGCAAACAACTCCATACCTCCAATAATATTGTATATTTAGTACTCAAAAGCAAAAATCTGTGTTCTCAAAGATAAATAATCAGCAACATTCCTATGATATTCACTACAATTTTTGTTATAGGTTTATTTATAGGTCCAGTTTATTTGTTTGATCATATTTTCAACATAACACTTTGTAATATATTATACAGTATACATAATGTATATACATATACATCGCTGTAAAATGATGTTAGGATAGGTTAGATGTGTTATTTTTTGACATGCTTGAATCTCTTACGGGTCTACTGAATGATCACAACATTTATTTATTCTTCTATTTTCCGTTTTCATCATGGTTACTCATAAAGCCAATGTAAAAAATATTTTCTAATGCTAAGCCAAATCACGCCCAAGAACACGCACCATCATCGAACTCCAATCCAATCAGTGTTTCTTCTAATTATAGAAATGTAGTTCCATGCACAATTTTTATAGTCTATAGGTTCTTTCGTTTTCGAGATATTGTGCGGAGAGCCAGAAATAAAATTTTTCTAGCCCGGTAAGTAATGGTCTTCACTAAGGCTCATCTAATCAAGAATGGTAAGTTCAATTTACAACGCTTGCCTGGGTACGGTTGTGGAATAGCGGTTGAAGAATAATACATTTAATGCGATAGAAAACTTTTAATCAATTTTATTCAAACTGAAACCTAGTCACGGAGACTGATTAATACCAACAATAAACATAAATCTGTTCATTATATACATTTTTCTTTTAAAACTTGAAATAACCACTATCCTTAAATTTATTAGATATCGAAAACTTAAAAAGATGAAAAGATAACTTAAATCACAAAAATTCTCTTTTATCGTGCCTCACATCGAAAAAAAGAAGAAAAATAAAAAAGATATCTACTATCAACAACGAATCCTAAAAAATATTTATGTTTACCAAATGAAAAATCTGTTATATCTTAATAAATGGTTTAATAAAGTTTCTAATTCATAGTTCTCTTCAACCTTTTAATCCTTTGAGTAGTATTCTTACTCAAAGGAATAGCTACAGATATGAAATAAGTTAATATGTTACACACTACCTCTTTATCGTGTAAGACTTATGTAATTATTAGTAATATAAAATTCATAGAATCAATGTACAGATAGTTGCTGGTAAGGAAGTCTTGTATTACAATTCGATACAAACATCCTCCGGATGTAACTGGATACGCACATCCGCCTAGACGCCGATGGTGAACAAACAGAAAATGCTTGCTTAAGTAGCGGAAATGCTTATTTGTAAAAACCGTGCGACAATGTAAGGGACAGCCATGCTGATATGAAAAATTGTTACTCACCAATTATGATGGAGAGATTTGGCAGAGGCGTGGTCAATGAGCTGGCGGGAGAAGAACATCAAAACTGAAGAAGAAGGAGGAGAGGAGGAAGTCGAGGCCGGGAATTCGAAAAGTGAAGTTCGGGAGTGTTTGTGTTCGTGTGCGGAAAAATATCTCTAGGCGTAATAAGTGTGATGTGAAATAAAATGTAAGTAATTTTAAGAACTTAGTATATTTTAGGGTCCATTAATCATTTTCAATTCCATATCTGTTTAAATGTTCACAATTTCGAAAATTTAAATTCATGTAAATGTTTAGCTATTTTAAAGAAAGTTTCTCATGTTAGTCCAAGAACTCATTATTATTGCAACACACTACAAAATTACTAGTAAATGTTATAATGAATTAAATTTAAAATAAATTGTAATGAATAATTTAATATCAAACATGTTTTCAAAGTATTAAGGTATTAAGGTTTGTGCTTAATATGTCGATTGACGCAATCAATTGTTAATTAAAATTTTTAATCAATTTAAAGAGATGTTGTCAAAATAAAATATGTGTTGGCTCATTTGAGGGTATTTGTACTGCCAATCTAACCTATTATTAAATCCTCTCACGGCAAACTCTTGCTCATAGTATGTCACAAGCTTAATCTTAAACTAAACCAAACTTAAAAACCTTACATGGTGGAGGCGCTAAAACTCGGTTGGCATTCAAATTCCTCACATGGGCAAGCACATAGTTTCATAGGCTAGGTATAAATTAGAACTAAATAATATTCATAAGAAAGTATTTAACTAAAAATAGCCTACTTCAGTGACAAACCTCTCATTTTACCTAAAAGACAAATTAAATTTCCAATAACTCAAAAATATTTTCAAACCCGTAATTAGAGTAACGCCAAGTAAACTAACGAGGTACGTCAATGGACATGTATAATTAAATGGCAACCATACTACATGAAGATTTAATACCATTAGACACATATAGGACTTCCAAAAGTGACATAATAAAAATATTAAATGAAAATGGAATATTATCTAGAGACACAGACACTGTAGCAGACCTCAGACCTATCCTGACGGCACTTAAGAACTTAACACGTATAAGCGCAAGTCACCCTAATATTAAAACCATATTTAATAATTTAACTACACGAAAAACTCACCTAAGTGAAGAGGACAGGGAAAAACTATAAGGATCTAGCTACAATCGAGGATTTTCTATTGCAGAGAACAAATTTATACGACATAGTACATAACCCTGAGGCGGACATCAAGACACAAGCACCCCCAACCTTAGCACAACATTACGACCCACTCACACTACCTGACAGAACGAACACAGTAACCATGGGGGAAAACATACCGTTAATATCTGCTGGGACCTACACAGGTCTCCAGAGCGAAAAATCCACAAGATTTTTTAGACAAATTTCTAGTGGCAGCAATTTCAAACAGATGGACAGATAACACTAAAGTTAATTTATTTCCAGCGCATTTATGAGGCACAGCACTAAATTGGTTCAAACACTACAAGCAAAAACAACGAGGGGAAGCCATACAATGGGACCAACTTGCTAGAAGTTTCATAGAGGCTTTCACTCCCTTAGCACAAACCCAGAGTCTACAAATGATTTTAGAACACAAAATACAGGGAGAGAACGAGCCAACACTAACCTATTTTTTAGATATATTAACAACATGCCGAAGATATGACCCCACAATACAGGAGAAGCAAATTATACATTTTATCATACAGGGACTAAAACCAGAAATCTGTGAAAGAGTTATAGGCCTTAAAAACGACACCTTAAGTGATCTAGAGAATAATTTAAAAATTACAGAACAGCTAGTTCTAACACAAATGAAAAACAAAGAAAGGTACAATAGGGTTGCAGCAAACAGACCCTATAGTACACCCTTATATGAACAAAACATCATCCATAAACTACAAACAGAAGTTAACACCCTAACCAATTTAGTAGCTACCCTAACTACAAACCAAATTTCAAATCATAACCACAGGTACGAAAGGTCTCCATCCCCGTATGAAAACTCAAAATATAAGCCAAGATATGGTAGAACACCTAGTCCTCACCAGAATAGATATATGGAAAGCTCAAACTACCCCAAACAAACCCAAAGGCCACCTATGATTAAACACGTTACTTTCAGTGATAGGAGAAGACAAAACCATTCCCAAATACAACCTGCTAGACAAAATAGGTATTGCACTATTTGCCGTAAAGACAACCATAATACTGAACAATGCTGGTTCAAGCAACGTTCATTAACTTCTCAAACCCAAAGTAACTGCTTGGCACCTAAAACCAACAATACACAAGAGCTGTTCTGCAGGTACTGCAAGCGAACAAACCACAATATCGAATCATGTTACAAGTCTAATTATTATAAACAAAATCATCAAAAAAACGGGAAATAGGGGGAGGTCACACTAACCCTTACCGAACTTCCCCTTATCAAAAGCGAAAACAAATAACACCATAGATCTTAACCAAAGGAATCGACAAACTGACAAATGTATAAAGTCTATGACATTTACTCCAACTAACCCCAAAGTACTACCACTATCAACCCCTGGAAAGACCAGTTCAGAAGTGATATTTAAAGCCATAGATTATAATCAAGAATTCCCACCCTTAAAGAAGATGCAAGAAATTGAACAACCTATTATACAGAAGCCTATACACACCATGAAACTTCAATCTGCGTTCAATCCAACCCCAACCCTAAGTGAACCAAACCCCTCGGGGACAACAAATATAAATTAAACCCAGTTTTACAAGAAACCTTGCAGTCTCAGAAAATTTCACAGGACAGATAAAACCTAGCGTATTAAAGGTAGTAGCGCACGTAAAACAGGACCCAGAGATTGTAGTATGGGGGAGGTAAACACACATACTGGATTGGAAGAAACCATTGAGATAGACATTATACAGATTTTAAATCACATAGAGCAACAGAAGAAACAGAATATGATAGATTGTACTAACTTGCAAGAAATAACGCAAGACAGGATACACAGACCGAGGAAAAATAAAAAACATTATTATTAGAGGATATTTATGAACTCATATTTAATTGCGAAAATAAAACTACGAAGAAGATACCTGTCCTAACAAAAGACGTAGCCTTGACCACAAACCCTCGACATCCAGTACCCAGCATTATAGATACAGGATGTAACATAAACATTATTAGAGCAGACATAGTTTGTGCAACAAAATTAAATACTAGCAACATACCCTCGTTGATATCGGCTAACGGTATACCATTAACAGTTTTGGGTTCGACAAAAATTGCCATAAAAATTGGCAAAATAATACTTGAAGACACGTTTTATGTGACACCTGATCTAAACAGCCCAATATTGGTAGGAAACATATTCCTATTTCAGAACTGCGTGGAGTTAAACTATAAAAATAAAACAATAAAAAATTACCAAATATCAGATTGAACATATAATACCTATGAATGAACAGTGGCAGTTAGACATCAAGAATTTTAAAAAACACACAGGAGTTAGAAGTACAGCAAATAACAGATGTAACAGCCCCATAAGACATAATTATAGCACCACATCAGCATATTAGGATTAGCTCCTTAAAAGGTATCGAGTCTCGAACAGCCATCGAAACAGATAGGAATCTAAGAATAAAAAAGAAATGTCATGCATATCTTTCAGAAGGGGAAGATGGTACAGATACAATTGTAAATATTTATAATGCATCAAATTTCCCAAAAAGGATACCCGCACATACTACGATAGGACATATACATTACCCAACTCTTGAAGCACAGCCTACCCTGGAACACCATCCCACTACAAGTGACACAGGAAAAACAATATTGACAGATAAGGACGGCATAGTATTTGATATCTCACCACATTTAACCCTCCAAGAACACAAAAAAGTCCTTGACGTTTTACAGAAATACAGACACATATTTACAACAAAGGTAATCGATTTAACTCCTGCAAACATACCTCCTGTTAAACTCGAATTAAAACCGAATACGAAACCTGTAAACTCACCACCGTATAGGCAGAGTAAAACAGAAAGGGAAAAATTAAACATATTATTGGACGATTTAGTACAAGCAAAAATATTAGAGGAATGTCAGGATTACACAGAATATGCAAGCCCAGTATTTTTAGTGAAAAATAAAGATGGAAGCGACAGAATGGTAGCTGATCTCAGGAAGGTTAATGCACAGTTGAAAACAGATGCCCACCCCATTCCTTCAGTAAACCTGGTTTTAAGCTCTTTGAACAAAGCGCACACATTTACAAAATTAGACCTTAAAAATGCATTTTATTCCATGGAGGTTAGGAAAGAAGATAGGCATATCCTAGCCATAAAAACACCCGATAGACTTCTACAGTTTTGCCGACTGCCGATGGGACTTTCAACTTCAACCACATTATTTAGTAAAGCTTTTAATGCGATATTAAACCGTCACCTTTATAATAAAGTCATCTGTTACGTGGATGACCTAATTTGTTATGGTGACTCATTTGAAAATGACTTACATAATCTAGAAACTATATTAGAAGAACTAGAAAAAGCTAATTTGAAACTAAATACAAAAAAGTGTAAATTTCTCTACAAAAGTGTAAACATTTTAGGACACGAGGTATCTGGAGAAGGCATTTTACCCCAAAAACAGTCAGTGTAGAAGCTATCACCGAATTTAAAAGACCTACTTGTGTAAGGCAAGTGAGACAATTTTTAGGATGCTCAGGATTCTTCCGCAGATTCATCCAAAATTATGCCAAAATAGCACAACCCCTTACTGAGATAATAAAAGATTCAAATAAAAACATGGCATTTAAATGGACGGATCTATGTGAACAGGCTTTTATAAAAATCAAACAAATTTTGACAAACCCACCATTATTATCACATTGGAAGGACAACAGGGAAGCACACATTTATGTAGATAGCAGTTTTGATTGGATGCGGAGCAGCGTTAGTACAGTTAGATGAAGAAAATAATAGAATGTACCCAATTTATTACATGTCAAAAAAATATTCAAATACCCAAATGCGTTACAGCAATGCTGAACGTGAAATGTTAGCGCTAACCTATGCTGTGAACTACTTCAGAGAATTCACGCTTGGTAGACAAACAACAGTTTATACGGACTGTGCCGCATTACAGTTTTATAAAAATTTTAAGCACACTTCCACTAGATTAAACAGATTAGCACTGTCATTAACAGACTACGACATTGTAGTAAAAACATAAACGTGGCGCTACAAACGTGTTAGCAGATGCCTTAAGCAGAAATCCTTTAGAATAACCTTTGGATGAAGAATTTACGGACGTGTGTTTAACTGTCAATACTTTAATACAGACAAATCTACCCCTACTACTACAAGCTCAAGACAGTTATTTGAAACAAATACGCCTTGCGATGACCTCACCTGAGGCGGTAAATAAAAAAATCAGACGGGCTTCAAGACATTACGAAGAAATAGATGGATTGTTATATTTCAAAACTTTCAACGGACGAGAAACTAGAAACTTATTGGCTATACCCCAAAAAACAAACACAAGAAATATTAAAAATTTTTTTAATACTTTAATACCTACACGGGTGGACACTTATCACATTACAAAACAGCTTCAAAAATAAAATTACGATATCACTGGCCGAATATGTACCGTGATATCCTCCAATATACAAAAACTTGTGAAGAATGTCAACTACGTAGGCCAAAAACGAACAAAAATTACGGCCTACTACAACCTATTGCACCCTCCATAAAACCCTTTGACAGAATAACAATAGACTTTGTAGGTAATATTACACAAAGTAATGGTTGCAAATATATCCTAGTTGCAACCGATGCCTGCACTAGAATGGCAATTTGCAACCCCTTGTAGAAATGCAGATGCGAACACGGTAGCGCAAAAATTATTAAATCTATTCTGCACATTTGGATTTCCTAGAATTATTAATCATGACAGAGGAACACACTTTATGAATTCTGTAATTTCACAGTTACTAAATGCACTCGGGATTGAACAAAGGCCAGGCGCTGCTTATATGTCACAAGTACAAGGTGCGGTTGAAAAATACAACCACACGCTAATAAAGGCAATATCTCATTACGTTGTGGAAAAACCCCAAACTTGGTCAAAATATGTACAAATAGTTACATTTGCCTACAACACGTCTGTAAACATTTCAACAGGCTACACACCGCACTACCTCATGTTTGGTTACGAAGCTAACTTACCGTCTGATTGTATATATTTACAGGTTAATCCCGAAAAAATGGTGTTGGAAAATATAGAAATTTTAGAGAAAATACGCAAAGATATGCCGAAAATCATGAAAAAAGCCCAGGAAGCGCAAAAGAAATACTTTGACCGTGACAAAACTCATTTGGATTTAAACCCCGGTGATGAAGTCTTGGTCCATTTCCCGAAAGACCACACAAAAAAATATAGTAAATTTCAAACACCATTTAGAGGTCCTTTCGTTGTCAAGAAAAAAAATTAACGAATTGACATATGCAGTAGAAATTTACCACAGGGGAAGGTTAACAGAACAACCAATACATGTTGCTAGAATGAAATTATTCTATAAGAGAATATAAAACAAATATGAAGGGATTTGAGCAATAATAAAATATTCAAGAATAATATATACAATACTTCTCATGAACATCACTATGCACTCACTGCCTTGTAGTAAAATTTGAAGAGAGTGAAAAGTATATTCGCAATAATTTCATAATATATGAGGGTAAAAAGCTACTACATAGTCACGCAAGAATCGCTTTAAAGAATAGGTATTATACTCCAGGAGTTGAGAGACCGGTTAACTTGATTACGGTTTGAATGATTCATTATAACGTTATATAACCTTGAGAGTCACTGAAGTAAGTCTAACAAAAATAAAAATGTATATTAAAATCTCGATGTTGTGTCGGAAAACGATAGAGAATAAAGACATAAAAGTTTTAGAAAATTAAAACGCCTAACTTTGTATTTTAATGTGAGGTTTAGTGTAATTTAGTGATTAAGTGATAGGTTACACGTACCAAAGATATTGGTATAGATAATCCCAATACACAGGACACTAACACAGCACACACGACACGACACGAGCAGAGCCTATAACCCACGGTAACCGTACTTAGACTGGCTACTAAGACTTGACCGTGACTGTGGTATGTCTCCCAGGCAGATAAGTTTTCTGCTAACTCAACTAACTTCCCACGCTATACTACACCGACTGTGTTGTGACTATGACTAGGGGGCATTGCCTTGTACCGGCGGTCTGGGTCGCCAAGGGCCCTGGTGGCTCAGACAGCTTAGTGTGCAATTAATGTTTCCCACGTACTCGTTTACTACAGTAACAAAGCGTACTCTAACTTGACACAACGTACATATTATACTTACCTGAGGGATACGTGTATACATAGCCTAGTAATAAAGAATATAAAATATGATAAAGTGTACTACATATATCATATTTATTTAAGTTAGTAGATAGCAGTGTTAACATAATATACCCTACAAGAACTCAATTTTCCTGAGATGCATCTCAAAGAAAGAGACATACATGTTCTATATTATATAATCCTAGGATAAACAAATACTTCAATATATGACATGTAAATGACTTATATAACATGTTTAATTATTACATAGCTAATCTAACATTGAAGGAAAGTAACATATATTTAACATAGTATGTATTAACACGGCAATATTGCTCATAAACAAACTATACAGCCTTGATTTGGCAACATATATTATGATCATGATGATGACTATGGACAATAAGCACAAAGAAGGGATATTACATATGCCTCAGAAACAAAGGTGCGTAGTATCGTTTTGTAATATAATAAATTAACATAATATCGAACCTTATTTAAGAACACTAGAGATCAAGATGCTTAGTAAATATTATTACATAGAGCTAGGGAAATACGACACACCATCGAGAGGTCATTAAAAGATTTCTGTAAATAAAAACCTTAGGCATAAATATGTATTAATTATAAAATATTAAACTAAAATGTATATGTAACCTGTAGATATTAAGTTTTAGAATTATGACACCAGAAAAACCAACCACAACCTGAGAAACCAGTCTACAAGACACCAATCTACAAGACACCAGTCTACAGCACTCTAACCGTCCCGACCACCCACGAGACAGATGAAGTCCTTACAGCACTTCCTACTACTACTACTACTGACAGCACTTGCCATGCCTCTTTTGACCACCTTTGCCAGCACATCAACCCACAACATAGAAGAACCCAATAAGCCTCTAGTACAAATCTTCACAGGAGCGTACTTTACTCCAATGCCTCAGACACTACCTTATATCAGTTCCATCCCTATTACATAAAAAATTCCTTTCAACACACAGCAAAATTTACCTAAAAACGAACCCTCTTTTAAAATTTCTGCCCTAAAAACCTCAACAACTCCCAAACCTATTTCAAGATACAGAACAACCTTTCCACATTACAAACCCTCATACATAAACAAATGGTAGCAGAACACCTCCCATTCATCCAAAGACAGCAACCAGATAGAAACAGAAGATCGCTCACGTTCGTCGCAGATTTCTTCGAATCGTGTTGTGACATTGCGACATAACACCAAATACATGACTTGGCAGACAACAAGGAAGATGTCTACACAGCATTCTCAACACAACAACACACTACCTACTCTCCGAGCTACCTGCGCATTCACCTGCTTTGTTCACAATCTACAAAGACAACACCACTTCCAGCTAAAGCACGACGACAAAAACATAGTAAACAACATGGAACTCATTTTGTACATTTTATTAGCCTGGACTTCTATAATAACACTACTTCTGTTTTATAGACCTCTACTTCATCCACATTAACAACATCAAAATAAAATTCCTGAAGCCTACAGTACATGAACGTGACTACCCAATGGATAACCTACATTAGACAATAAGTACGATTCGTAGGTAGAATCGTCATTAAGCCAGGGGAATGTAAGACTTATGTAATTATTAGTAATATAAAATTCATAGAATCAATGTACAGATAGTTGCTGGAAAGGAAGTCTTGTATTACAATTCGATACAAACATCCTCCGGATGTAACTGGATACGCACATCCGCCTAGACGCCGATGGTGAACAAACAGGAAATGCTTGCTTAAGTAGCGGAAATGCTTATTTGTAAAAACCGTGCGACAATGTAAGGGACAGCCATGCTGATATGAAAAATTGTTACTCACCAATTATATGATGGAGAGATTTGGCAGAGGCGTGGTCAATGAGCTGGCGGGAGAAGAACATCAAAACTGAAGAAGAAGGAGGAGAGGAGGAAGTCGAGGCCGGGAATTCGAAAAGTAAAGTTCGGGAGTGTTTGTGTTCGTGTGCGGAAAAATATCTCTAGGCGTAATAAGTGTGATGTGAAATAAAATGTAAGTAATTTTAAGAACTTAGTATATTTTAGGGTTCATTAATCATTTTTCAATTCCATATCTATTTAAATGTTCACAATTTCGAAAATTTAAATTTCATGTAAATGTTTAGCTATTTTAAAGAAAGTTTCTCATGTTAGTCCAAGAACTCATTATTATTGCAACACTACAAAATTACTAGTAAATGTTATAATGAATTAAATTTAAAATAAATTGTAATGAATAATTTAATATCAAACATGTTTTCAAAGTATTAAGGTATTAAGGTTTGTGCTTAATATGTCGATTGACGCAATCAATTGTTAATTAAAATTTTTAATCAATTTAAAGAGATGTTGTCAAAATAAAATATGTGTTGGCTCATTTGAGGGTATTTGTACTGCCAATCTAACCTATTATTAAATCCTCTCACAGCAAACCCTTGCTCATAGTATGTCACAAGCTTAATCTTAAACTAAACCAAACTTAAAAACCTTACAATCGTCTTCACTGCAGAACAATGAAACACTATAGAACAGTAGAACAGTAGACAACTGTGAACAATATAGGGCTATGTATAATATTAGAACGCTGTAGAGAGGTGGAACACAGTAGAATAGTAAAACAATGTAGAGGTGTTTAAAGATTAAGAGAGCAATATCTGTTGTCTCATTATTGTCTCTATTATAAACTTGTTTACAATAAAGTGGATATGGATCATGTTATATGCTTATTTCTGTTTTATGGAATAGATAATACTACCAGTTATATTATAATAATATTGTTTGCCTAGCTGGTCTAGCTCACGGCAAGATTATCTTGGTTTGGTCTTTTGTATTACTTTGGTTTCGACAAAAGATGAACCGACTAAAGAGGTACTCTATTCAAAAACTTCAATATAAAAGGACTTTGAAGATGATGAAACGTAAAAGTCGCATTAAATTTGAGCTCTAGGAATGCTCTATACGATTAAAAAAAAACTCAATGAAATCATTAATGGATTCCTTTATTATTAGTAGTAGTATATTGATAACATTTACCGTTACTAGTTCTTAAACAAGCAAAAGCAGCCACAAACACGTTAATTTTGCATAAAATTTCGGGGAAAAATCTAAGTATAAAGGTCTTTAAGGAATATTAAATAATATATGTTTATTAGTAAAACGATACTGATTATTTAATTCGTAATTAAGTACGGTTAATATTATTATTTGCTTGCAGTAAATAATCCTAGAAATAACTCCAAAATCCATTTAAACCTATATTAAAGAGCCACTTTCAGCCAAACGCCTGTTGGAATGTAGCCACTTAATAAATAATTTTGCCGATGGACTAAAATTATTACACATATTTAAAAAGGGTAAGATATTAGAAAACACTTTAATAATTTGTAATGTATCAGTTCTTGGAAACAGATGAAAAAGTTGTATGTGTAGAATTAAAATCTACAATTAAAAAGTAAGTGATCCCGATAAACTGAACCATACCCAAATGGTGTGTGTGTGTGTGTGTGTGTGTGTGTGTGTGTGTGTGTGTGTGTGTGCGCGCGTGTGTGTGTGCGTGTCTAAGGTGTGATAATAATATAACGAGAACAAGTGCATAATAATATTTAATACAGTTTCAATAATAATGTTTGTAACATCAAAACGTGTTTTTACAATTTCTAAAATTATGACTCCCGAAACCAAAACTATTCAAATCCGAAAATTTAAGTGTGTATGTTCAAAGCACCATCGTAAACTTACAGTACTGTTATTTGTGTCGTAACGATCCACGCTGAACTTTGTACAAAAGCAGTAAATGCACACAACTAGGGTGAGTTTGTAAGCCAGTATTAACCAAAAGATATTTCTAAATAATTGCCGAAAACAATATATAGCAAAACAACTTGATTAATTACGAATTCATTTAGTTATTAAATAGAATTTTTTCCATTTACTGTGTGCGTCTTCTAAGGTTTCAGATTCCATAACAACGGAATGAACATATTATATCTACAAACATGGTAAAAACCTAATTTCTTTGATAAAAAATAGTGCTTCTTATTAAACGTTTATCTTATATATAGAGATGGTTAATTTTTTGGGAAACAAGGTATTATATACGACCAACACACAGAAAGGGAATTGTGAACGCCGAGCACGTTTAATACTGTTACTAATTGCTCACGTACAGACAGCTGGTGTTGTACGGCAAGCAGCGAACTAATTAAGAGCATCTTGGTTTCGGTGTATGGTTAAGTAAATGTATACTATGCTTAGTTTACAAATTTATGTTCATTTTGATGTTGCTACATATGATATCCATTTCATCACTAAATATAGCTTATATCGTATTATTTTTACATATTTATTAATTATTTATATTTATTCATATTATTAATTTAAATAATGTTATATGAACCTCATTTCAAAACCCTCTGTTTATTCTAAAATTAAGTTCAAGTATATTGATATAGTTATATTTTTATATAAAATGTAATATAAAATTCAGGGAATAGACGCCAAACTTAAATTTTATATTGTAACTGCATGGCTCTACACGTATATTTTGAAACTGGTGCAAAAACTTTTTACTCCATTAATTTCATTTTATGAAATAAAGATTTAGAATATGTACATACAATACAAAATCAAACAATGTAATTTTACTGAATGTTTTTAGAAATCTTCACAGAACTCTGTAATACTTTGGAAGATTATTTGTTTTTCTCATACCTCTTTACATACGCTTTTGTGAGTTCTTAACCAGTTTTAAATATAGCCTATTTACACCATTACATTAATAACTAGTAATGAGTTTTAGTAACAATTATACATATATTAGTATTCTGGTATATTCTAAATAATAATTTTTAAACAATATTAGACAAATATTAAGTTAACCATAAACTGTTGAATATATAATTAAAACCCATTTTATTACCTACAAGTGTACATTATATCAATCATATAGAACCAATAATGTATGCTTTCAAAGCAATCCAAGTAATCAGAATAGTTTTTATGTCAAGAAGATATTATTAAGATACATCCTATAAGAAATTTTTGTGAATACCGTAGGAATGTCGCTGATTATTTATGTTTGAGAACACAGGTTTTTGCTTTTGAGTACTAAATATACAATATTATTGGGGGTATGGAGTTGTTTACTTTGGGTTCTTATCAATATTGACCTTATATAAATAAAAAATCTATAAATAAACACAAGATTTTATATTAAGGAAACAGTAAGATTTTACAATATGGATTTTAGTGTAGTCATAACAGTTAATTACAATTATACATTAGGAAATAAGAGTATTTATAGAAATACAAATCATCTTTAAAACTAATACAGCTATATCATATTATCGTGGGAGACTAGACCAATTTGCATTGCATAGGCACTCAACCTATTTTTTGTGAAATCTAAATTATTTACCCTGAGAAAAGAATTTATCCTCAGCCGCAATAATTTTGGTAGAGGTCTAAATTTGAGGAATGTATTATGTATATATATATATATATATATATATATATATATATATATATATATATATATATATTCAAAACAGTTTTCACCGTAATATTTTATTTGCATGACACACATAAAACCTATCGTCACATATATCAAGAAATGTCGGTTGTATCATAGATAATATACGAGATAAGAGGACTGAAAGTGACTATTTTCAGCAAACAATTGACCTTTTATAGTTCGATTTTTGGTGAATGAGGTTAGTTTTTAAGATAATGAAGCTAATAAAACTGTAATCTTAGAAAAGAGGTACTTTTTATGTATTAAAACGTTTTATTTGTTAGTCATTTTAACCTTTTCCATAAACTCCTTTTTCAACCCTCTTCTCATCAAAACTAATACAGCTGACGAATGATTTCTTCCTTAGAACAAATTACTCTTTCTATTTCATGGAGAACTTAGGTTATAAGCATATACCAAGCTAATTGAATCTCGGATCAGGGGCTATATACAGAGTACGTATCTACTCATAAAGTTCAACTATACAGTTACCGAGCGGTTTTACACTACCTAGCACAACGCCAGTGGGTGGTACTTATACATTGTACACCAAGCTGACGACACGGCATTAGCAGATTATGCTTTCACTTTAGTTAGTCGGTGTCACATGAGAAGTGATATAACTAGCTGTTATTGGTAAGGTATACGTATTTACTCTACGTAAGTGGAGTGTGAAGCTCCTGTCTCATGTTCAATATACTTGGCTGCTTACATGAAGTATTAAAGATAACGTTGGTTTATGTGTATGTGTCACTCATGATTATAAAAAAATTATTTTTTAGTAAGCTTTTAGGTTAGGCCTTGTTAAAGAATTGTTAACATTAAGTTTAATTTAACTTTATATAAAAAACATTACTTTAATATCTTAAGTTAATCTTGAGATAAGGTGTATTTTATAAATGAAAAAGTTTCAAAAATGAATTTTTCCAAATATACCAAATTATAAAATTTGCCTTAGATAACTTTTAGGCAAACAAAATAGATTTTCAATGTCCTTTAGCTCCTCATAACGCTAAAAAAACTTTCTGGCCAATAGCTCCTCCTATCAATTTTTCAAATACCGCTTACTCTCCTTTTTGGATTCATCAGTTCATTCCATCAGTCATATTCATGCGCTCAACGCAATTCTTCTATACACATTTTATGCAGAACCTAACATTTTTGGGACGTTCTTTGGTGTAATAAGTTTCCTTGCACCCAAAATTACATTAAGCTTCTGTCTACTAAGCAGAATTTTAGGTTCCTTCTATGTAAGCAAGCACAGAACAAGATACAGATTGCATATACCTTGAATATAGGCTTCTACACGTCAATTAATACTCTATAAGTATAAATCAACGTAACCATTACAGGAGTAAAAGATTCGTGCTGCATATCAGATGTATTCCTATAAATATCTAAAAGTTTTAATAAAATCATTGTTCTACGTACTCTTTTTGTTTATACCTTGTTTTTACATTTTAAATTAATCTAATAACTATACCCAGCAGGGATCACTTCTGGCTGATTTATACCTCACAGTTGAACTTACCACTGGGTACATAAAAATCGGATGTTTCACCTAAATCTGGGCAACCCTATGGATGTGCAGGAGTGGCACATCACTAACCGCAAATAACGAGATGCTGAGTGCAAGGGCAATTCGATAGGTCTAGTCTACTGCAGGAGATGACTGTTAGAGTTTGATGGGGTTCGTTCCCTAACTATCAGAGGTTCTTTCTAGCCTCAACAAGGGCGTGCTACCCCCTGCCTATTTTGACTGGAGAGACTGGTTCAGAGCTGGCCTCCCCTTCTTCAGGAGGGAAAAAACAGGAGGGAGATTAGTGCCACAATTTTCCTCATGGATCTCGATAGGAGGCGGCCTACCCCCTAATCCTACCCATCCTAAATATCCTGTCACTCCGAAAGCAGCACTAAGGATTAAGTGCAATTTATAAGCTTCTTGTCCTAAGAGAACAAAAAACATCTAATAACTGTTTTTATCCATTTATGCCTTTAAGTATATATATATATATATATATATATATATATATATATATATATATATATCATGAAATATTTTTCATATTTTTACCATCCAATTTCCCTTAATGCACAAATTGTGTCACTAAGAGAAAGTCGTTTACAATATTTTGGAAGTAGTTTATGTAATATTCCGTTACTTCTTTAAAGTAAGTATTTATCACTGAAAGAATTTGATATATTCTGAATAAATAAAGATTTAAATATATTATTTAATCAAACAGAACTGATCCTACGGCCGTAGCCGGTACGAAGATTAAATGTGACAAAACTATTATTTTATATGCTATTTTAGTACTATTGGGTGTGGTATGTTATGTTCAACCGTATATTTCGTTACTTTATACAGCTTAAAAATTTATACACAACATGGATGTTTTAAATTTTAAGATTAATTAAAATTAAAACTTCGTTTTAGATTAACAAACCTAAGTTTGTGATAGTATTACGAGTTATACACACACTATGAGTCCCTTCTTATTTTTTTTACAAACACTCCATTTTTTATTATAGAGGTATAATACTTTTGAATTTTTAGTTATTGGAAAGTGATTTACTCACTATTGTACAGAAAAAGTTGAATTATAAGTGCTTGGAAACTTATTTGTAAACAAGGTGTGGGTGGATGGAGCGTAATTTTTTACGTCCTGGATATAAAAAATTCGAGCAATGCTGATTACTAAGCTTGGATTCCAAAGATGTCAGTAGAAATATTGAAATTCTTCTATGCGTTGTTATGAGCCCCAAATATAAAGAGATCCATATTACACCACAAGATAAAAATCTTAAAAAAGTTCGTATTCAGGAGTCTAGAAGATTCAAACTAGGCTTTAAAAAACGTTGTTAATGCGTTCAGAGTAAAGAACACGTTGTTAAAAATGGCTGAAGATTATGTAATGTTCTCAAATATACATCTTAAAGCCTTGGTGTTTTAGATATAATCCCTGAAGAGACTTTCTCCACTTAATTAAGTAGAAATCCCATAATGATTGAAAGACTTTTACAATATTCATACTATTTATAATATCAATTCAATTTCATGGGATAAAAGAAGGCAATTTATAATAGCCTTGTATGCTTAACAAAATTATATAGTATTGACAGAAAGTGTTTCTTGTATGTGTAACTGATATTATATTACATAACACAAATGAAAATATTTAAGTATTTAATATAGCCACATAAAAGTTGTTATATAACTAAAAAGACTTCAGCCCTAGTATCGTATATCGCATAATATTATCCTATGGATGAACCGTCTATAGATCAATCAGATATTACTTCCTGTTAAAACATACGACAGTGACAATTACGTACCGTTACAAACACATAGGGCAGTATATTGTGAAGCTGTTAAGCCGATTATCCAGACACGATTTATGGCTGTGAATGGGTTTCAGGGTACAGGATTGTATCCATGAGACTATGGTAATATTGCAGTAATGGTGCTGTAAACTACGCACCTTCCTGCCAAGGAGTAGTCGAATGCAACACATTAAAAAGACAAAACAATATCCAAAACTTGAAATTGTATATTTTTAGTGGAATCCAGAGCTATAGTAAAAAGTGGAAGGTATGGAAAAACGCTCATGGTTTTCAAATACCTGCAACAAAGATGTTACTTACAAAGGTATTTCCCGAAAGACTCAAATAATTCAAATATAAGACTCCTACATTCTGTAGGGGATTTGGCTTTAGGTGTACCAATTACAAGGAAATGCTGTCCTAAGGTTTACTCCTAGACCAAAAAAGGAAAAAAAGTCATAAAACCTCAACGACAGTATTATTAACGGCATCTCTTTCTTAATATACAGTTTTACGTGATAAGTTAAAAGAATTATATTTTTATGTATACCTGATATTAAGCTATAAGTTATATGTATAAATTATTTAAGCTCGCTTTGTTAAGATTCCCATTTTAATTTATTTCAACATTATAAGTTTAAAATATTGTTGGTTCACATTCTAAATTCCATCGTGGACGGGATTATATAAAATAGTTTCAAAAAACCTAAATAGCAATGATATATTTCAATGTCTTGCTTGTGGTTATTTAGATACACCCCCATCTAAACACTCTGCAATTTCGACATTGTATTAAACAATCTTGAAGATCCTTACCCGTTATTCAATATATTATCAGTAGGTCGTTAAAATAAATCCTTTTCTCTATATTTATATATTACTGGTTCCGTCCTCCTTAAAAGATTAAAAATCTGTAATAGGCTACATCATACTTTGATCTAATTGTTTACTGAATTCTATGGGAAATATCTTGAAATCTTAATGTATAAAAACGTTTGTATAGTTGTTGTTACAATTGCTAATGGTTTTATGCGTTTAGGTTATTTATTTATAATACATATTAAAATTTATTTGCATGTGATAGGATCACTTCTGATAATGTAATATGTGAATTACCAATACTTATGAGATTTATAGCTTTCTTGTTCTACACTGAATGACGTGATTCCTTGTCAATTAGGTAACAACTAAAGTCTGTAATCGGCCCTTAATTCATAAGGTAATAATTTTTGTAACATGCTTAATGAACTGACTTATTTTATTTCTATTGTAATGTTTTATTGAGTAGGAAACCTATTAATGCGTTTATAAACAGTAATACACATTTTCAAGTACTGACTATCATTTATCAAACAAAACGAAAGGCAAGAGACAGCAATACCTTATTTCTATAGCTAGTAATATTCTGAGTTTATAGGGATGCAATGTGGAGTTATTAAATCGTTTTCATAGCGTTTTATAAAGACGATTGGATTACGCTACTTATTGTGGAGAGAGGAAGCCGATACAAAGGCAGTACATTTAGGGTGTGGCTGTGCCAAGACTAACCTTACTTGCATGATTCGTTTATTCACGATACTATAACGAAATACTCTTGATTGCACTTCGAGATATGAATATGCAGTTAGACAGTCACATTCAGTAAAATATACTGAAACAGCTAGGACAATACAATTTACAAATAAGATTAAACCAACTTTAAACCCATAAAATAAATTAATTGAACTAAAAATTAAATATTTTTTAATTTTAGAAAACAAATGTTACTCAGATACTACAAAACTTGTAAAGGGGCACCAAATGTTAAGGAACCCATGTATTATACAATTGACTATATGTTAATATATTATTATTTATTTATCACTTAGGTAGATTTTTTAATTGGATTGCAGTCCTTCTAGGTACAATGTATCGTAAACTATAAAACAAATACTTCGATATTTGGTACTTTGGTACACAGCAATAACGAATTTGATAGTAGATTATCGAGACACTTACATCGCAAAAACCATTATGCATATTTTAATATATTCTATATTGACATGAAATTATGACTACGGCTCATAAATTAAAATTCTATTTCAATTATTAGACAAAATGTGGCGCCTCTTTCAACAGCCGAGTGGAATTTTAGTTTTTTTTTACTTTGGTTTTTTAAAACAAGGGTTAGTTTTTACTGTTTTAGTTCCCTAATTCAGGGACGAAAATCGAACATTTAATGAATCTGTTTATTGAATATTTCATTTTGTAGGAGAACCAACATTCAACGTAGGTATAAATAGTGGAACATTAAAGAACCGACAGTTGCATATAAAGACCTCCCAGTAGCACACTATTCCTTGCAAGTTAACGACTAACTCTTTAAACACGACTTTTAAAGCTATGGCCAGTGATCGTTTAATATTGGTCGTACTAATATTGATTAAGTCACATTTTTGATTACCTTTAAAGATATTACACCTTTAGAGGTTACATTTCTCCGCTTATTATTTTAATTTTTAATTTTCATTAATTTCTATTATTATAATAAATATTAAAAAATATATTACAAACTGTTATTATAGTTGGTTTTACATAAAAAGGTGGTACTTGTATTGGCAATTGTTCGTTATTTTCTTTCAAGTGTCGCACAATATTTGTAGATTGGCATCCTAGAGCTTTAGCATTTATGATGGGGTGTTACTAAGTTCTCCTAAGTGTTTTGTATACATCTTGATCTTAAAATCTAGATAGTGAATTATAGCAAATGTACATAAATCAATATATCTCTCAATATTTTGAGGTATTAGCGTTACATACTCCTGAAGATTCTTGTAGATCTGAATACAATATAAACAATGAGTAATTGTATTAATTAATTGTAATGATGACAATACAATTGATTTATATTAATAAGTTTTATTTTTTCTCTTCCAATTAATTTGACTAATCCTTAAAATAAATTGGCACATTTATACTTTCAAACCAATTAAATGTATGTACTTTTTTATTATCCGGACTATAATATATTTAGAAGAGATTTTTATGCCTGGATATAAAAAACTATCTCATTAGAAATAAAGACTTCATTTGACTTACTGTGAAAACTAAATGCCATTTTGAAGATCATATCATGAGAAGTGGCCATTCTGTCCCTATCTACTTGTTGCATTTTATGATTTAAGTAGGTTTAGGCTAGGGCTATAATAAATACGCTATTATAGCTAGTAGCAAAGATAAAGATAACCTTTACAAGCGATCACGTGATCTGAGTTTGAATTTTGGTATTATCCAAAATACTGTTTGGATATTATCCAAAAAGATAATGTTTTTCTTTTTTCGCCAGAAGTGCGGCAACTGAAGACCGCACTGATGGCTGGGAAATTTTCAATCTGTCATTTCCCTACTTTTAATCACGTCCCAGGTCGTTATTTTCTATTACATAGGATAGTCTGGCACGTGATCTGCGGTGAGGAAAGTATAGATCGGAAATATTCTGGCTATTGGTGCGGACTTCCGCGTCTTCTGCGTCACCATAAAACTTGTAGTGAAAAAATAAAAAAAAACACCATTCAACATGGTACATAATAAAAGCTCAGGTAAGTTAAGTTCCAAATGTTTATATTTAGAATACGTACCTTTGTACCTACTTACACAGCCGACTAAACTGTAGGGACAGTGTCTTTCTTCTCGCCGAAATCGCTTCCTTTTGAAAAGGCATCATTATAATGATATTTAATATTCAAAGTATTAAAAGGAAAAATTAAAATATTAATAATTGCTTTTTTAAGTAACAAAGTCTAGACGCAATATATTTCATTGTCAAAAGTTTTTAATTTTCTTTATTTAGGCATATATATTAAAAATCATAAGCATTCTGAAGATACTCCCAATTACACAGGACACACCAGGTTATCAAAGGATTAAGAGAAAAAACCAGATCCGGTCTCTTACAAACATAAGAGGGTTTGTAATATTGAAAATGAACACACGAATTTCTATCAACAAGAAACGTTCATCATTAGTAGAGATAATCAAAATTAAGTTATATTCGGAAGCAATCCTTAAATAAACCAGAACGAGTAAAGAAAGAAATCTGTTGTTTATAACCAACTAAACCAATAAAGCAAACTAAACAAGGGTTTTTCTGTGAACCGATCATTTCACTATTATATGTGGTTTTACTTTTATTGTGATCATATTATCTTACCCTTATTTATTATTTGTTTAAATTGACCAATTTTTTTACGTTTTTTACGCTGTTGTAGCAGCAAATTACGTTCTTCATCAGGACAGTATCGTAAACGGTAACAAATTGTATTTTTTTGAAATAGATAAAGAAAATAGAATATTCAAAAGGCAATCACCTACTTTCACAATTAATGTGAAAAGACGAACATGTTTGTTACATAAGAAATCGCATAGCTGGTGAAATGCTATGTTACAGAAACATAATATTTGTTATCATAATCTTTTTTAAGAGTTTTAGTTTTAATCTTTACAGGATAACGGGTCTCCAAATTAAGGTAGAGGTATTTCAAAAACCTAATTAGTTGTGTAAGTAATGTTCGACGATCTGTGAACCGGAGAAATTAGGTATTAGTCACATTAGGCAAATAAGCCCATGAACCAACAAACTTAAAATATAATTTTTCTCTAGGATGCAACTTAATATGAAAGAAAAACAATATTTCCTTCAAGTTTTGTTTATGTAATCAGAATTTTGTAGTTAAACGTCAAAGAATGTACTAATCTTGCGTAGATTTAATAAAAAAAACGACATATTATAGTCAATTACTTTACAGAATTTCCGGAAGTCGATTGAATTTTAATGTATTTTAGCACGTGGATTCCGACATCACTATAACGGGAAAGGTAATGAATTATGCAAAATAAGGTGAACTTGTAAATACAATATCTGCAGTAATTCTAAATATGTATATTTATATATATATGTATATACGAGGTATGGCTATTAAATAACGGGACTGATATTGTAAAAAAACATATTTTAATTTTAAAACATAATTACTTATTATCACCTTCAATATCCCTGCAACGCTCCATGCGAATTTTCCATTGTTGGAAACAATGCTGAAAGTCATCTTCTGTCAACTCTTTCAGGAGTCTTGCCGCTTTCAACAGCTTCTACGGTTTCAAATCTCGTACCTTTCAATGCAGATTTCACCTTAGGGAAAAGATAACAGTCGCATGGTGCTAGGTCTGGCGAGTAAGGTGGATGTTCTAACACTGGGATGCTGTACTTGGTCAGGAACCGCTTGACAGATAACGCGGAATGAGCTGGCCACATTTCGGGTCGTTTTTTTCTTACTCTTTCACGTAGTTTATTAAGTACCTCAAAATAGTAATGTTGATTAATTGTTTGACCTTCAGAAACCCAGTGAAGGTACTCAATCCCACGAATGTCGAAAAAAACAATCATCATTGCTTTAAATTTAGACTTGCTCATTCTTGCTTTTTTGGCTCTCGGTGAAGTTGAGGTCTTCCAATGCATGGATTGGCGCTTCGTTTCCGGATCATAAGTAAAAAACCACGATTCATCACATGTTATTATTCATTCCAATAAGTTAAATTTGGGTCATTTTCAATGGCATTCATAGTGTCAGTACAAACATTTTTACGAGCTGCTTGTTGATCAATCGTAAGAATTTTTGGTACCATTTTTGCACACACTTTTCGCATGTTCAAATTGTCATGTAAAATATGCCGTACACATTCTTTATCAATGCCTACAGATTGAGCAACTGCACGAATGCTTAATCGTCGGTCAGACCGAATCAAATTAGCAACTTTTTCGACATTGTCTTCCGTTTTTGATGTTGAAGGACGACCTGGCCGCGAATCATCTTCCACGTCTTGTCGAAAATCTTGAAAACGCTTAAAACCATTAAAAAACACGAGTCCGCGATAAACATTGACTGACATACACTCCTTTTAGTAAATTATAGGTTTCGGTAACGGTTTTTCCAAGTTTAACGTAAAATTTAATAACAATTCGTTGCTCTATTATTACGCTAACCATTTTTCTCTGCAAAACAAAATAACAACACTTACATAAATGAAGGTTATGACACAACGATGTTGTTTACAGAAACGAGACTAACTGCATTCTGAAGAGCCTTTTAATGCGATGACTATTAGAATGTGTGCAAAATATTTACGCAACTTTATCACAATATTTTTAATTAATAATGCATTATTATAATCTTCCTTGCGTATATCTATTTCAAGATTTCACCATTGCTGCTATTTAGAGTTTAGTAATGTAATGTAATCAAGTATTATTCACCGTAGAGCAGAACAGAAAAGTGATAAATATTCTTAATGCGGTAAATTTTCTACATTATTTATTCTAACGTAAATTTATAATATTAATTATAAATAGCATCCGTTAAAGCATAGTGGTATAAAATGGGGAAATAATTGTGAACAAGACAACTGTATTAGTTATAAATCAACCATACATAACCTCGATTATAACCAGTATAACCCAATACAGATATCAAAAATGGTAGCCATTAAATATCTGTTAGAATTATAATTGGACTATTTTCAATACTGTTTCAATTTTATATATGTTTAATTTATTAAATAAATTCAAGCGAATTTATTCTAACACATTTTAAATATCTATTAAGCCTACAAGTATCGGACGTTCAAACTTTCGAACATTTATGACTATAGATTGATTAGATTATATTTCTTAAGGATTTTTCAGAGAATGGCCATATAAATTTTGAATAGTAGGAAATAACACAAAATTGCAGAAATAATGGTGAACACTATATTTAGAATAATTTATAACAAATTCAAACATTTACTAAGACACATTGCGTGTCAATATTTTTTCTCAACCAATAAAAGGATTAAAAATGTAAGTCACTTGCATTTGTATACAATTTTGATCTTGGGTATTCCACAAGAATACAAATTTACACTTATTATACAAATGCACAAGCAATAACAAATAATGTAGTATTCTATTTTTTTAATGTTAAAGTGAATATTGGGTAGCCATTTATGTAATATACGATAACGTAGAATATCTTTGCAAATATAATTTCAAATTTTTATATTTAAATCTTGTTCAAGATAAAAAATAAAAATATTTTTGACGGTTTTTGTCTTGCAAGGTTTCTAAACGTTAGAGAGTGTTACGACTATATATATATATATATATATATCGTATATATACAATATTGTTTAAAGGAGCCTCCATTCAAAAATCAAAATAACATATAATGTTACGTTAAGTCTATGACAGTTATATAATGATATCCATTTACATGGCGGCGTGCCTCCGTTCCCGTTATTTTATTTTAAAAACAAATATAAATTAATTTTATATATTTTACCTGAGATACTATTGTAAAATTTATATATCAAACCTAATTATGTAAGTTTAAGTTAGTATTTAGGTCTTCACCCATTCAAAACATCAGAAACAGAGCAGATATGACAGGGTTTCAACTATGCACAACTCTCGATATTGCATTCCAGAATACCTTACGTTTTTAAAAGCAATATTCACCTTGCATAAAATATTTTGCAGAAAAGAACTTTATCATAGAGATATTATAATACTGCTTAATCATTATTTTTATGGTAATCACGATTTTATTATATAAAGGTTAATTATTATCAAATTGAAATACACGAATAATACTACATTTTACCTTACAAGTACTAAACACAATTTCACTGGTTTAAATACAATTATATATATATATATATATATATATATATATATATATATATATATATATATATATATATATATATATATAATTATATTGTTGTATATATATATATATATAACTTTATATATATATATATATATACATATATAATTGTATTTAAAACAGGGAAATTGTGTTTTATACTTATAAGGTAAAATATAGTATTATTCGTGTATTTCAATTTGATAATAATTAACCTTTATATAATAAAATCGTGATTACCGTATATATATATATATAATTTCAATAAACATTGAATCGCAAAAAGTACTTGCTCCGCCGGGACTCGAACCCGGATCTCTCACTTGCCGGGTGAATGTGCTACCATTACACCACAGAGCGCTCACTTTTTCCGATTCAATTATTTTGTATTTGGCCGTATCTGTCACATATGCGTTTGAATAAGCAAATTATTATATATATCACGTGGAAGTATTCATGCAACAGTAATCGTCTCTGGTTATAATCTTTAGTAGGTTATACATTTATCATAGTACCATCAGATACCTACAGACTTTGATAATTCGATTTAGGATCATATGTCTTTTAATGGAGATGATTTCCATTACGACCAATTTTGGTGTTATCAAAATATTTACTTATAAAATGACAATTTTAATTAATGGTCAACTAAAATGTTATGAAATATAATACAATCATGTCATCGTATGTGGAGTTTAAGTCATAGTTAAAATTATACCAGAAGTCCTTGATATAACATTTCCTATACATTGTTTTATAAACATAACTTATAAATTTTATAAGTCTTGTCACATTTCATTTCTCCTCCGGCAAAGTTGATTCTGTAATAGCAGAGAGGCTATATTATAATTTGATGTATATTTATAAAATCTGCTATAGAATCCTTCCATGAATCCTTTACATCTAATTTTATAATAATTAGAATTGAAGGTATGTTCTAATACAAGTATGTATATGTAAGAAAATTATGTTTCTCTCAAACTACTGTTTTTCTCAAGTAAATTTTGATTCAAAAACAAAGCAAAAAACAGCTATTTAAAAACTTTATTTATTCTCATCTAATGAGCGTCACTCGTATACTACAAAAATATCTAGTAAATTCACCACTAATAGGCTAAGTAAGATTACATGTATTGAAAGATTCTCGTGATATAAGCATTCAAATCCTTTCTACAGAAATCTGTTTTTTATTTAAGATTATTTACATAGCATGTCAAACAAAACTCACCTATCAATTAGTGCAACAGGGGTTGCTCTAGAACCATTACTAAATACTCCTAGTAGGGGATGTTTCCTCGGGTTATATTAGCTTAAAAGAAAATAGATTTATCTCCTACAGCTAACTTATAATATAAATTAATATTACTGCAGAAAAAAGAAGCGTTTAGCTCCTAATGATGAAGAATTGTCATATCAAGGACTCAAAGTATAATTTTAAATTTGACAAATTCCACCCAACATGACATAATTGTAGTAGATTACATAACAGAATAGCTTACAATTTATTACAATTTTCTTGTAATAAATAAATTGTCTTGTATGAGTAACATATTTAAATAATACCTAAATCGGTCATAAAGTGAGTAATTTTTAAAAGACATCTAATTCAAAATAAAATTATGTAAGTCCAAAGATCTCTGATGTTTGCAATATGACAATATTAAAGGCCAAAGATTGATTATAAAAGAGTTTCTGTGGAATATACCCTTAGCCAAAAATTCCAAAGGTTAGTTGCTGCTGTAGCAATAATCAATAAGTATCGTACAAAATTATCTCAAATTTGTATCAGAATAATTTCCATAATTCATTTATTTTAAATTATATTACTAAGAGAATTTCTTAGCAAAAAGTATTGCTGCAAGATTATTTTCTTACATTTTAATAGGAAAGTATAAATATATATAAACCATTTGTGAACGTGACATTCTTATAAAACTGTTGTGTCTGGTCAAATGCATCCGGAATACGGACTAACTTATAATTTAAGTTTACCTAATTATATATAACTACTTAACAATGCAAATTTACAGACGTAATTTAATAGTTCATCCTATATGTGTGCAAGTCTAGTAACATGCAATCATGAGATGCATATCAAACAGAAAAATACAAGCAAAGGAGTATTATGAGATCAGAATAATGAACGATTTAGTTGACTTGTTAGCTACTCATTTTCATTCTGACACTCCCGAGCCTAATTACCTTACTTTAACACTTTTAAATAATGCATTACTTTTCTAACTTTATCTTTATTATGAAATGTGTTAATGCCGATCTAAATCTAAAATCTAAATTTATTCAGTTGCAACTCAAACTACTAAATAGAACTACGTGAAACCAATACGTTTGATGTTAAAACGAGTTATTATCTTTAAATATTTAATTTAAACTATTAGCTTATAAATAAAAATGAACATTTTCAAATGAAAACTAAGCGCTGACCGTTGAACTGCGAGAATCACCTTACTGCAAGAAAGTCGTAAAGAAGTTATTTAAAGTGAATTATTAGTATTAAGTATATAAAAAATATAAGAATAGAAAAATGGAAGCTTTTATTAAAATATTGGGTATATTTTAAGTTAATTTAGAATGAGTAATAGATACCTTACGAGGAAGTTTTTAGTATAATGTAAATACTTTGTGGAAAACAAATAGTTTAATGGCCTGCAGTCACTGTTTTATCGTTGACAACTCCTGAAGGGTTTTATTACCACTTAACCTCCAGGACTCCCAGATCCCGCGGGACGTAAATCCTGTTAACGACTTGGCGATGTAATCCGTAGATCTTCTCTCCTTGATAAATAGTTCAATTTTCATAGCTTTAAGGTATCATGTTTTTATGCTATTCTGCAGTAAAGTTAAATACTTGGATGCTGCCATAAATAAAGATGTATTTTAAATGTAGTTAAAAGACGTCGCTAAAGCTCGGATATTAACAAATTGAAAAAATATAAGGATTTGTTCTTGTGTGTCACTTACCATATTATAGTATCAAATTAAACGTAAAGTAATCAAAAGGCGTTTAATTATAGTTTTAAAAATATAGTTTATTATATAAAAATTATTACACTAAGAATTAATTTATATATAGAACTCATCGCATTGATAACTTTATTATATTTTAAATTGTATTATACCATCAGATAAAAGACTATTTATACTCATTCCTAGATTTTGAGCAATTATAAACTAAATCTATGTATAGACAGTATAAACGAAAAAATTTTAACCATTTTTTTACCAGCTATGTGGAACAAAATATGCTGCATGCTTGCTTTTATTGATGAATAAGCCAGGTTTAAGTGCAATTGTTGAAATGCGGAGGTGTTGATTACGTTCGGTATTATATAATGCCATAACAAAAACTCCTAAGATTATTTATTTATTACCTCTGGAAGATATTCAAGTTTTCCTGATCAATTTCAGAAGTATTTAAATTTAAGTTTAAAAAGCTATGTTTTGTGAATATAAAGAATGAAACATAATTATACTTTATTATTTCTATGAATATCTTCTACAAACACTTGCAATATTTTACTGCTGAGTGAAAATATACTAATTCAGTAGTAATATTCGTAGAAGCAATTACAATTTAATTAAGTTATATAGATCAAAATTATGTAATAACATATTTATAAAAACAAAACATATGTTTAAGTAAACCTAAGTCTGATGCTACTTTTTATTTCACAGATTAAAATAGGACTAAAATGTTTAGAAGCAAGGTATAAAATCATATATTTAAATCAAGGAACAGTTTACTTAATGAGAATACAAGATATATTAATAGTTGTATTGCATTACAGTGCTGCCAGGATTTGGTTGACACCACGACTTCCTGGCATTTCAATAGTATTATGAGATTGTTTATTGCCTATTTACATTCCTATGAAGAATATTAGAATGACAGATATTTGGTAGCATTATGCTTTATAAAAACAAGACACGTTTTGAGGATTTAAATTCATCCTATTCATCAAATTTCAAAAGCATTTAAGACATAAGGTTACGCCCAAAATGGAATAGATTCAAAATTATTCTAACTCAAAATGTTTAAAGCTGAAATAAGACACTGTGGACCTACCGCATTTACAAAAAAACAGTTTTATATATGATTTGTTTATCGTGAAGAAAAACATATCCTTTTATTAATAACAAATTTTGTTAGAAACATATTTAGATTTGTATTTAAGTAATAGGCTTAATATTTGAGAAAAATAAGCCTACATTGTTTACCACGAAAATAACTGTTTTTATAATAACTAAAACATTTATATAGATAGAGGTATTATTGTAGTACAAAACAGTGTTAATCACGTGAATGTAGATATTCTGTGGTATTGTGGTGCATAGTTATAAATCTGTGTGTTAAGACTGAAACTGTCTGTTTCGTTGAAAACTAAATATTATACATGAATAACGATTTAAGTTTCTCGGAAAAATTTTGATTTTTTGCTCAACAATATTTATTGAATAATCCCACACAGTTCTAAATAACCAAACTGTATTATGAAATTACTAGCACGAGTAATCCGAAAACAGAAAAAGCCTGCAACATAATGTAAAATGAAGCAAGGAATTACTTACTATATTGGGAAAAAGTAGTCAAAAGTATATACGCTTATTTCTCAAAACAAACAGCTAAAGTATAAAAAATTAACATGAGATTATGTCTTGTGTTTTATTCACACATCCTTAATCCAAATCCACTATTTATATGTTAAAGCTATATGAAATATAAAAAAAATCAGAATATTTTTACCTACATAGAGGGGATTCCTTTCCATTAATTTCGTTGTATTATTGATTGCCGTGGTTATTAATCAAACCGATATGTATTGTGAAAAAATATAAATAGATTTATTCGGATTTCGCTTTTAAAGAATCAATAAAATTTATTATTTCTACATGATATAGAACGAAAGTAACAAAAAATTACTGTACAAATAATTAAACATAAATACAAATTGAAGCATTGAAAACAATCTGAGGTTAAAGGAAACATAACGTTTACCAAGGTGGCGTTAAATAAAAAATATATACCACATTCCACCAACAAATAGTTAAATTGGAGGAAATTTAACTAAGAGTGTAGTGTATGTTATTTTTCTCCGTATTCGTGCACAACGGGACGATTCCCTCTATCAAAAATATCATTTTTTTGACATTGCTCCTTCATTTATATGTATTGGGAATTTTAAATGTTGTTCAATGAAATGCTTGATTTTTATCTCATTAATGAAACTAAAGTAAATTTTACACTTTATTATGTACATCTGTACGAAAAGCTATGCCACTTTATTCTATTACATGTTTCATTTGAAGTATGTTGTATCAGCTGTAAACAAAAGGGAATAATATTACAAAGGTGGCATAGTGACCCACTTATATTGTGAGTGTTAACAAATATTTCTCTCTAACATATCTAAGCTATATATATGCTATATATGTGCACACGTTGCGCAACCACATCATAATGTAGAGCACAGTTCACAATAGTTCAATATGTTTACTTTGCAAATACATCTGTATCTGTAACTAGACAACTTGCTTATTTTTATCAGTATATTTTTACCCTAGTAGTTTATATTTGAAACTAATGTATTTCAATAATAACGTTAAATGTAAAGGTTCAATACCATTATAATTAATTATTTGTTTTCTTTTAGACTGTTTGGCTTATATAATATACAAGAACTGTATCAAAGCTGATCCACAATTTTTAATTTGCATTATTCTTTGACAAATAAAATTTATACGAGTATTGGTGGTTAGTTGTAGACATTTTTATTTGTTTATTAGAATTGTGGATATGATTTGACTTTCCAAAAGTTTTAATGCAAATGCACTTTTGGCTAATATAAAATGGTTTTATTTCATAAATTATATTACCCTAACCAGTAAAAATGCTTTTATATTAAAAAGTTGCCTTTAATAAAATAATACTAATTCCATCAGGAGGGCAATGCAGAAAATTGTATTGATGTTTAAGAATTATTAATTTTATTATCTTTCTTTTAAGCACAAGGGTACTTAATTAATTATATCTTTTCGAAACACGTTAACACATATCAAATTTTGTTATCTTTATTTCATTACTTGCTTTTTTCTAATACGACCTATAAAATATTAATGTAAAATTAGAATCATAAAAATATCTCAAAACTACACTTAATTGTTTATTAAGTGCAGTTATTAAACAGTTATTAAAACTACACTTAATTAATTCTTTCTTAACCATTTCGTAAGTTTTAAAACTTCAAATTACGGACATATCATCTAGTGTGCTTGAATTTTAAATATTCCTATACTAGAATTTTAATCTAAGAACGGGTTATAAAACTATCATTTTGGCATATTAATTTACGAATATTTACGTTCTATTTTACATCACAAATAGTTGCTGCGGTTGTGCAGTTATTTGACAGGTTAATATCTTAATGATTCTAAAACAAATATTCTACTACAAATGTGTAACCAGATTTATAGAGAAGGAAGAAACAGCAAAATAAAGATGATTAATTTGTAAAACCCGATTTAGTGCCTTCGCTAATATTACAACTATAAACCGCATATATTTAGAAAATTTCACAGTATACATTATAAACAAGGGACTTTTATTACTGTTACCACTAGGCCGTGTGTGCCGTTAAATTGGTTGAAACTCCGTGTTCTGTACATCAACAGCTCAAGAAGGGATGTTTTTCTCGCTTTGTCATTTCCCCCATTTAGGTAAGTCCACAAAACAAATTTCTTATAATTGTTTTACAAAAGCTGTTCCACAGTTGTGTTATGCGATTTGAGGACAAAGCAGGATAAGACAGATACACATGACTGGCTTCTAAACACAACTTAGTAGTCCACATAGCTTGTATTACCGGATGTATTCATCATCTATCATGGCGTACCACTCAAAGAAGTTATTAGAGTAGAATTAATCACTAAACAGTGTTAGAAAGCAGTGAGTCTTCGTTTAGTACATCACTTGAATCTGCGTATAGTATCAGGAGCTGATATAAGTAAATAGTTTTTCTGTTACTTCGCACACTATTCGTACTCCCGAAACTAATTTGACTCTTACTACATTTTTTTCTACTTCAGGTATTTTTTGTGAGAAATTGGTGTACACACTTTTGATTACTTCTTCCAAAATAGTAACTACTGCGATGTTTTATTATTACATTATTCTGCACGCTTTATTCAACTTTGATTTACTTGTCCATGTTGTTTCATTACAGGGTTTGATTTTTTGCTCTCAGTGTAGTATTATTCGATACATTTATATTATAAATTAAAGTTAGTTTCGTGTTTAATCATCTAAAAATTGTATGTTTTATTGTTCCCCTGAGAGCGAAATCTGAAAGAATTTATTTAGATTTTTTGGTAAAACATATAGAATTGATCGAGCACAGTAATCAATAATAAAAAAAAACCCATAAAAGGAATATCCTCTATAGAGCTAAAGATAATTCACAAAGTTAATATTTCAGATAGCATAAAATACTAATGGTAGGTTCGGATTATGAATGGGTATTTACAATATTTATTTTTCAAGACCCACGTCACTAGACAAGTTTGTACTGACTTAAAATAAACATTACTTACTTGTTCAGAGAAGAGCAACCTGAAATCAATCAGAAAGCCCACATAATACAGAACGTAGGGTATATTAGTTCTTCATAGAAATCCCGTGCTATCTTAAATCAGAATAAAATACAAACAAAAGGTATTAGCTCCTATTCCATTTTCGGTTTCCTTGTCCATGTTGTTTAATAACAGACTTTAGTTATTTTGCGCTGCAAAGTATCCCTTGATAAATATTGTCTAAAAGAATAAATAAAAATATGTGAATCGTAAATTTATAAAATCTGGTTTAAATTAAACAAAGAATTTCAATATTAACACACAGCTTTATAAATACAAACGAGATTTACATAAAATATGTTTATTCGTAGAAGTAATTATTTTGTATTGCAATATACCTTTATCTATATATACCTTTATTTTCATAATAAACCATGTAGGCCTCTTTGGATCAAGTTTACTTGAAACTTAAGTATAAATCCAGATATTCTTATAACAAAACTATTTATCGATAAATGAATATGTTTTTCTTTAAGATAAACAAATCAAATATGTAAGTCTGGTTTGTAAGTGCGTTAGTCGATAGTGCTTTATTTCAGCTTTTAACATTTTGTGATACAGACATTTTGAATGTATTCCATTTTGGGATTATGCCTTAATTTTTGTTACATCTAAAGAATAGGGTGGATTCAATTCCTCGAAACGTAGTGTCCTTTTTTAAAACATAACGCTAGCAAATGTCTGTTATTCTAATATCTATTTTTTTCTACTATAAATAATCTCATAATTGTATTACAATAACAGAAGGTAGTAGTGTCCTTCAAATCCTTGCAGCATTTTAATGCAAGATAACTATCAACGTATCTCGTATCCTCATTAATTAAAATTACAATGATTTACTCATGTTTCCCAACGTTGCTTAAACAATAATAACAATAATAATAAACGCAAGGTTCCTCCATTCGTCACATAAGTCCCATGATATCATGTATTAAATCAGAATATAATCCAGAAACAAGCAATTAACAAGAACTAATACCTTGTGTTTGGATTATATTCTGATTTATTCGAGTTTTAGCTTAAATAGATTTTGAAATTGTTCGATAAAACATTTTTACAACTTTAACTCCCCCACATTATATTATATATCTTCCATGCACATCGTTGTAATTATGATTGTATCATGCAAGACATACTAAATCATGAATATCTGTCCAAGTTATATTATAAAACGATTTTAAAATACGGTTATAATATAGTTTTACGTGTAGCCTACTTACGATTGCTGGTTAAAACATACTATATTGACGAATATAGAAGAAACGAACTTGATGAAAATTAAAAAAATATATGTTAAGAATATCCTTATTGAAAATAAAGTTTTATATAAACACACACACACACACACACACACACACACACACACACACACACACACACACACACACACACACACACACACACACACACACACACACACACATGTATATATATATGTTTAAAAAGCTCCATGATATTATAAAAACACGTGCATTCGATTTTTCTTCATGAAAGACTAGAACGAATAAGATAGGACCGTATGCAATATTATTACAGGCAAATAAAACAAAAAAAACTGTATGTATAAAGGCTAGCCTGCATTGGGAACGCGGCCTTGGAGATTTGGTTATAAGTTCGAATCTCTCTTTTTGTTTGGGGCCTAATTTATTAATATAATTGCAGATAGGTTTGTACAACTTGTATTAATTTTTATAAAGTAAAGTATTATATTATGACAGACGTAAATAAAATAACAACTAACAAATTACTTGGGCGATTTATTCAGTAATACTACTAGTCAGATTTATTACAACAAATATTTTGTGAAAGCCAATTGAATATCTTTATTTCAACTATTCATTATAGTTACAAATTATCTTAAAGTATTTCATTATATATTCGTGGTTTCTGTAAGAAATGCAGTAAAAAGAAAGTTTATTAGATAGATGCTTGATTTATTACTGTTTAAGATCCCTGGATCCTTGGTTTACCTCAGCACTCACAGCACAATACATTTATAATGAAGAGACCAACTCGCGATAATCTTATTTGCGTAATTCGGCCGGTTTCACAACGAATACCACTTATGTGCGAGAAAACCACTAATAGAACTAAAGAACTTATTATCACTGTTCTTTGTCTCTTGGTATTTTCTTGTAGAATAGTTTGTAACAAATCAAATTATAGCATCTATAATATTTATTATCGTTATAAGCAAGTGAATGAAACTTGTATATCTCGAAAGTAGCTTTATATTATTTCTTTAATAGTAACTTTACAATTTGAAAACTATTTTAAAACACTTTCCAATTATAATGGTAAATTATCGTTCAAATGTAGTCCTATAAACTCAAAAAATATATGCGGTCCCACGCATAATATTAATGTATTATAAATACGTTACTACTATAGTACTGAAGTTAAACTTTACGAGAGCTTCCGTGACCTGAGTTTCAATTTGACTAATTTTTTGATGTATGTTTATTCTTTTTTTGTCATACTTTCGGGGCCACAGAAGTTCAAAGTGATGGGCATTATCGATCGGTAATTTCCTGACCAAGATAACGGTAAATACGATAACTTATGTACCACCCAACACTTCTAGTGAAAAATATAAAAACACCCCTCTAGATATTATCAAAACTCAATCTTAAATGACGTGAGATCTAACTATTGAGATGTAATTATTGTAAACTTCAATTTTATTTTCTTTTTTATAATACATAAATATGTATTTAGCTACTTTTTCAGCCTAGTTGAAGGGGAAAAAGGGCCACTGGGTAATACCAAAGTACCAAATACTTTTACACAAAAAGAATGGCTACTAATGATACAAAGAATCCGACCGCTAAGACACGTTGCTATGTAGGTCAAGACTAGAACTGTGTGCTTGGAGGTAACTAGACGTAAATTGTACTGCTGACAACTAGTGCTGGAATTCATTCTGTTTTTGTGATCTTTTTAGTAAGAAAACCAAATCAGTGGTGAAGAAACAGTGCAGTATAACTGCAAATTGTGCTATCTTGTACTACTTAACGGGACTGGGTGAATGAAACGACTTTTTATGGATACAATAACGGCCGCGGGCGTAACGCTGACCGGAGCATCGAGGTGAAGGAGATGACTGAGGTATTTGCGGCGGTGGCAGGTTAAGGAGGGGGAGCGTCATCCCTTGGCCAATAGGATTTATTCTACGATCACTTTTACCAACATATTACATACACCACAATAATATACCACAGATATCACATCCCTCCCTTCTTAGTTAGAAACACAATTTTGTTACATTAAAAAAACAATTACATAAATTCTTAAGCACTTAACCTATAATACCCTTTTTTAATACAAAATGAGAAGAATATTGTTATATCAACTATTGGAATAATTATAATAATAAAATATTGGAATAAAACACATTATAAATTCATTATCCGTAATACACTTCTAAACTACTATTACAAATCTAGCCTTGTAATTGGCTTTCGCTCTCGTTGAGGATACCTGCGAACAGGAGTGGAACGAGCAAGTGGTGAACGTTGAGTAATAGGACTGGAGTAGGTAGTGTGAGTATGAGAAGCGTTGGGTGACATAGCTGTACTGGGGCGGACAGAAATAGAATGCCGCGGCGCATCAGCTGTGCGGTTACTGCCTACTGGACTATCGTCTGCACAGTCAGAGCGCGCTGTCTGCTGGCTCTCAGCTGTTATTACCTCAGCTGTTTGATCTGTCACTGGAGCAGTGTCGACTGCTATCAGCTGGTCAACATGACGCTTGTAAACAATACCAGACGCTAACCTCACTAAATACATTGTTGCACCTAGTTGTTTTACTACACATCCTTCTACCCATCGCTCTTGAGATCTACTGTAATCTCTTACTAACACAGTTTGGTTAATTGGTAAAATACGTGTTTTACTACCTCTAGCATAGAACTTTTGTTTACCTTGTTTTTCTTCAACAACCCTAGATACATTAGGTCTTAAAATGTCTAATCGGGTTCTAAGTGGTCTACCAAACATTAACATTGCTGGTGATTCATTTGTAGTCATATGAATTGAATTTCTATAGTCAAATAATATCCTACTTAAAGCTACTTGAATATTTACATTTTCTCTGAAAGCACATTTCAGTTTAGACTTGGCATAAGCCACTGAGTTTTCTGCTTGGCCATTACTTCTAGGGTAAAACGGGGCACTAGTTGTATGTTTGATACCATTGTGTTTGAGGAAATTGTTAAACTCAATTGAACTGTACGGTGGACCGTTGTCACTATGCAAAGTGACTGGTATTCCGAACCTTGAAAACAACTCACGAAAATGACTAATAGTCTGACTAGCGGAAGTTGAACTTGTCTCAAAAACTTCCAACCATTTTGTGTACGCATCTATGACAATTAAATACAATTTATTCTTATAATAGAAATGATCTGCGTGTATTCTCTCGAATGGTTTACTAGGATAGTGCCAATGGTGTAACTCACTTTTACTTGGATTCGGTCTTTCAAGAAGACAGGATGAACAACTGTTAGCAAGATTTTCAATATCTTTATCCAGATTTGGATACCACAGATAAGCTCTAGCTACTGCTTTCATTTTTGTTATACCGAGATGAGAAGCATGGAGCTCGTTTAAAACATAATTACGTAAACTATTTGGAATTATTACTTTGTAACCCCACATCAAGATACTCTGCTCAACAGCTATTTCCTCTCTCCTTACAAAGAACGGGTACAATTCTATATTGTCTTTAGGAATATGGCTTGGCCATCCATACATAGCATAGCCTAACACTTTTCTTAGTATTGGGTCTTTCTGGGTTTCAACTTTTACTTGTTCACATGATACTGGCAAAGAACTCTCTTTTACAAAATGTAAATAGGTCCCTAACCCTAGCAATTCAGAACTGTCTTCTGATTTTGACACTTTCAACGGTAATCTACTCAGAGCATCTGCGCTGTTGTCATCTGATTTAACATATTTTTATGTCAAAGTTATAACCACTGAGGTACAAAGAGTAACGTTGAAGTCTACTTGCTGCGAACACTGGCAAACCCTTTTTAGGTCCAAAAATACTGACTAATGGTTTATGATCACTTCTTAACGTAAAGTGTCGTCCATACAAATACTGGTGAAAACGTTTAACACCAAAGACGCATGACAATGCCTCTTTGTCAATTTGAGAGTAGTTACGTTCTGCTTGATTTAACGTACGTGAAGCATAGCTTACCGGTCTTTTCCTGTCCATTGCTATCTACAATACTTAATACAGCACCTATACCGTATGCACTAGCATCGGTCGTTAGTATTACTGGAGCTTGCGGATCATAGTGTGCTAACACTGGAGCTGTACACAATAGCTCCTTGATTTGCTTAAAGGATTTTACACATTCTTTATCAAAGGAAAATTCTACATCTTTTCTTAACAGATTGTACAATGGTCTTAGAACTGTTGATATATTTGGTACAAACTTGCCATAGTAGTTGACTAACCCTACAAAGGATTTTACTTCTGTTACATTCTTAGGTTCTGGAGCCTCTACAATAGCTTTTATTTTGGCTTCCGAGGTGTGCAGTCCGGTTTTGTCAATTGTAAATCCCAGGAAACTCTATTTCAGAAGCAAAGAATTTACACTTGTCTTGTTTTACTGTAAAACCGACCCTTCGAAGTCGTTCACAAACTTCTCTTAGTCTACTAAAATGAGTCTCATCATTTGGACCGGAAATGATGATATCGTCCAAAAAAACACTTCACACCTTGTAAGCCTTGTAGAGTTTGCTCTATTACTTTTTCAAAAATTCCTACTGCACTAGCTATTCCATAAGGAAGTCTTTTATAGGCAAACAACCCCTTGTGAGTTGAAATTGTACATAATTTCTGTGAAAACTCATCTAGTCTCAATTGCATATATGCTTGACTCAAATCAATTTTGCTGAACAATTCACCCTTTTGCATTTCTGCGAAAAGATCCTCTACTCTAGGTATTGGATAACGATCTATCTCTAGCTGAGAATTTAAATAACGAAAGTCGCCACAAATTCTAATGCTGCCATCTTTCTTTGGTACTGGAACTATAGGAGATCCATACTCTGAACTACTTACAGGCATCAAAAACATTAGCGTTTACTAGACGCTCTAACTCTTGCTCTACCTTAGCTTTTAATGTGAAAGGCAATGGTCTAGGACTAGTATATTTGGGTTTACTATTTTCCTTCAGCACCAGTCTGATAGGATCACGATTACACTGACCTAACTCTTTAGAGAACACTTCTGGATACTCTGAAACTAACTTCTTTACTAAGTTATTATATTTTACATCATTGTCATTTTTAGCTACAAATAACTCTTCTTTATTCTTGAAAGAAATTACAACCCCTAACTCCTTGATCCAATCTCTTCCCATGAGTGGATGTGCACCATTTTTAATTACAAATAAACTCAGGACTTTATTTTGACTTTCATACTTAACATTTACTTCTAATCTACCTATTGGAAGTATGGGTACATTAGTGTAAGAACTAAGCTTTACATCAGTAGGTAACAAGTTAAGGAACTTTAGATTCTCGTGATAAAAGGATTCACTGATTACGCTTACAGAAGCACCTGTGTCAATTTCAAAAGATACTACTTTATTTTCAACAGTTACTTTAGTTTTCAAGGGATCAACTCTACTAGAGACTGTGGCTAATTCAAACAAATTACCAATACACTCTACTACATCTGTTTCATCGTCATTATTGTCTAGTACACTTTTGACAAAATGATTTTTACCCTTATTGAAATTACCCTTATTGCTGTAATGAGAATAATTGTTGCCGGACTTACCCCTAGCCTGGGATCGGCATACCTTCTTTAAATGATTTGTTTTGCCGCATTTATGGCAAACACAACCGTAATATTTACACTGCTTACTGAAGTGACCTACGGTGCCACAACAGTTACACTTCACTACACTAGTGCTGCTGGACCGATGTGCGTGTGTGGTACTCGGCGTGGCTTGGTGACGCGAAGCGTTGGTGTGGTGACGCGAAGCGTTGTCTCTCCCGCTCGGCGCTGACTCAGGTCTGTTGTAGTGACGCTTAGCCGATGACGTTGCTAGCCGATGGACGCTGCGAACGGAGCTGGTGTCATGGCCGCCTGACGCCAACGATGCCGCGCTTTTTCTCTGCCATCTCGATCTGCGATGTCAGTTGAACCGCCTTGTCGAAGGTCAAATTAGCTTCTGACAAAAGTCTTTGTTTAGTAGATTCTGAACGGATTCCACAAATAAGACGATCTCTCAAATAGTCATTTAGACTAGCACCGAACTCACAGTATTTAGATAAGTTTTTTTAATTGAGCAATGTACTGAGCTACACTTTCACCGTCATGTTGGTTACGTAAACTGAACTTATATCTTTCACTTATAAAAGATGGAGTCGGATATAAATGGTCCTTAATTAGCTTCACTAAATCATCGTACGATTTTGTAGAAGGCTTATCGGGTGTACACAAATCCCTTAATAGCTTGAACGTTTTTACTCCTACCACTGTCAGCAAGGTACTCACTTTCTTAGAACGATCGATATCATTACAACTTAAAAATAGTTCAAACCTCTCTATGTACGAGTCCCACGTTTCTTCATTGGAGTCGAACTCACCCACGCTACCAATAATTCCCGTCATTTTCCTTGGTGCAATGTCACTGAATAACGAACTAATATCGAATTCGTACATTCACTTCCCTTCCTCCTAGGCTGAAACACTCACTTTGTTTACTGACGCCATTGAGATGCATGCGGTCGCTAACCCAATCGACGCTTACACGGTGCAGATCGCAATTGTAACAATAACTGCCGAACTGACCACTAAACACTCCGATTTTCTCGTCGCCACTTTGTGCTATCTTGTACTACTTAACGGGACTGGGTGAATGAAAACGACTTTTTATGGATACAATAACGGCCGCGGGCGTAACGCTGACCGGAGCATCGAGGTGAAGGAGATGACTGAGGTATTTGCGGCGGTGGCAGGTTAAGGAGGGGGAGCGTCATCCCTTGGCCAATAGGATTTATTCTACGATCACTTTTACCAACATATTACATACACCACAATAATATACCACAGATATCACACAAATGAAAACTACTATTGTGTCATATTCTCTTATTTGTGCAGGATATTGTAAAAGCAAATGTTACTAATGGGTACGTACTTAGAATATTTGAACAAATGTTTTGTACTGCATAATATTTAGGTTTATTTAATTACGTGCAGCAAAGCAAATGATTGTGCTAAATATTTATTTATTATAATTAAATACAGGGAAATTTTGTGTTTACTTTTACGGCATCATTTTAATTTGTCAACTATAAACAGTAAAGTTTAATTACTAAAAATAAAACATAACAAGGGGAGTAATTTTAATACAACGCCGAAAGATATTAGACAAATAAAATTTAGTTTAATAATAAAAAACAAGAAATATCTTCTCTAAACTACATTTGGAATTAAATTCAGTAAGAAATGTTAAGGGTAGGTTTTAAAAAGTCTATTATAAATGAAATTGCTCTTAAGTGAAGATAGAGACTGTTAACCACGTGTCTGAGACTAAGACACGGGATTAAAAGCGGAGTATCTGCCCCTATGGGACATTTACCGTACTAAATTGTAGAGCTGTTGATGCCCAAAGGTTGATTTAAATGGAAATTTTGAATATTGGGATAGTGCTCTATGTATTGTTAAGAAAGACATAATTAACAAAGTTTAGCTGACACTCTTCCATCTTGAGGTCTCCTTGGTTGTTAGTTATATATTATGTCATCACTGTATGCAGGGCATGGAAATCCCACCTTATATAATTAATAATGTTATTTGTGTTTCACATCTACTTTCGCTAACACTCTGGAGGGAATATCGAATAAGAATAATAGTTCATATGAATTGAGTAATTATAAATGGCGTGATGACGTAAATGAGAATTCAATGAATTTAAAATAAAAAATATGTAATACATTGTAATATTAACATATAGTATGAACATTGCACTAAATAATTTATTATATTTATTACCCTAAATTGAAATATGTATAATTTATAAAATGTTATATGTGCTTAAATTGTAAGTAAAATCTTTCTACCTATACAGTGAAAGTACTTTTTCACATTGGTAATTATATTACGTTTAATTTTAACTACAATAAGGCAAAACAAGTTCTATATGTTCTCAGCCTTCATTTCATAACATAGATTCTTTAAAAATATATCCATCATACATTAACCATATCACTAGTAAACGAAAACTATGTACACCAAAAAGTGCAAAGATATACTGTTAATTTTCTACGTAACATTATAACCTCGTATGTTTTTATCAATAAAATTAAAACCTGATATAAAAATTCCAGTATGTGTAAGGGAATTTGATACTTCAATCCAAATTTTAGTACGATTCTCTAATAAATATAAGTATATATACTGTCCCAAAATAGTTGATAGATCAACCTATTTTATATATATATATATATATATATATATATATATATTGAAACGCAAAAAGTACTTGCTCCGCCGGGACTCGAACCCCGGCAAGTGAGAGATCCAGGTTCGAGTCCCGGCGGAGCAAGTACTTTTTGCGATTCAATGTTTATTGAAATTAAATTAGGCTATTAACCACTTATACAAATTTAATTAATATATGGAATGCTATATGGATATATATATTTAGATATTCATATATATGGAATGCTATATGGATATATTTTATATAGAAATATATACAGTGAACTACCTCCAGTATATCACACGCTATAAGAAGGTAACCGTTCACTCAGTAATCAATAATTATCCTCCCCTATTTTCCTGAACGTAAATAAACCAAATTTATTGAATAGTAATTGGTTTAAGATTGTTCAGAAACTGACAATAATTTAATACAGTACCGAAGGGCTAGTCAGAAGAAGTGTGTAGATTTAGGTACAAGCAAAATGTTATTAATTCATTATAATATAATTTATATGTATTCACTATATTGAAAACTGTTCATAATAAAGAAAATTGTGTCGTAAAAAAAGTTTTGGAAGTCTTTTTAGCATACCAGAGTACATAAAATTTTTATTCTAGCTTTAACAATTACGGAACTTTGAAATTTTTATAGTTTGAACGAACCTCAAGTGAAAATAAATAGCGTACGATACTAGTCAAGCTGAGATATTTATAACATACATTTTAGTACAGATTTAATATAGCTCTTGCTCTGTAGGACAGTTATCCTGTCCACGAGGCACGTTTTATAAATTAAATGTTTATAAATATAAGTGTTTCACAATATTTATCCCACAATGCTTGAAAGAGGGTAGTTTTTGGCTCTGGGGGTCACATGAGCAAATCTTCGGTAAGTGCAACCATGAGAAAAGTTGCAAAATATTTTTATATGAATAACTAAATTAATATGTATGTATATATTTATTTATTTATATAATTCTGATTATTGTTTATATAAAATCTACCTACTAATCTATTCCTACATTGGTAAAATAACTTTAGAAACTTGATTTAAAAATTACGGTGTCACATTTTTTGTCAAAATGTATGTTATTTGGTGCAATTAGTTACAAGTAAACAATAAAACTATGGTTTTTGTCATTTTAGTTAACCTTTAGCTTGTATATTTGCATGGGGTTTTGATAGTAGGTTTTATTTTACATACACCATACGTAAGAGCTAGTTAATTGTCACAAAAAATTAATTTTCCAAAATCTCTTTGCTATTTGAAGCAATTATTTTATATATTTGCACGTGCGTGCTTTTTTTCTGTAACATTTTGACATTGGACGTCCCTATCACTTAGTATGCAGTCATTAAGAAACGTAAACTAGTTTGGATGAATGGATGGACAAATATTGTGGGATTTTAACAATACATAATTTAGTTTAGTGTCTCCATGAGGGCATCACGAAAGAGTTACCCAAGTATCTTAAACTGAAAATAGATTTTTGTTGATATTAATATGCTTAAATCTTAGGCATTGTCTTTGAGAATACAATTGATGTCCTCGAGTGAATATAATACCCATTTTACTAGGTTTTGTAAAAATATGAGTATCAAGTAAGAAAGTTAAATTTCGCCAGAGAGCTCTAATCAACCATGCATTAGTTATGCCATTGATTTACATTCGTTGTGCAGTATTTAGCCTCTCAAAATGCAATATTACGCAATGGTAAACTGAGTTCAGTTGTTCGATTCAGTAAGAGAAATAGACTAAACAAACAACCCCAACGGACCAGTTAGGATAGCAATACTGTACTTATAGACAGAAAAATACAATGTTTCCTCTCACAAATCTTAGTATGAATGGCGGCGGTGAACAGAGGTCATATCACTGAAATACGTTTTTTTTTATGTTTATCTTGGACAATGACAGATTGGAAGGATAATATTATTTTAGACAATGGGAATATTCGACATGCTATTGCACTGAAATAGCAAAATAAATTTGTTTTCTCTTCACAATTAGAGTAGTTTGTTAGTAGTGCTGCATGTTTACTTATGGCATTCTGTTATTGAATACTTTATTACTTTACCTTTGTTATTGAATAGATTGTATTTTACTCTGTAAGTATATTCACCTCATTTATTTTTAACACTGCAGTAGCTTATTAAAAAACGTTTCTCAATTGCAAAAAAATTAACTTTATCACATTTAGGTACGAAAAACATGTGATAAAATGTCATATGACTGTTCTCAGTTTACTTAAATACTTGCTTGTTCCTTGATTGTATATATATTTATATATAATTGGCACCTTAAAGTCTTATAGAGAATATTAAATTCCCATTTCTACGTACAAGTGTAACGTTTGGCCTCTTTACACTAAAGAATTATTTTTTGGACCAAGATGGGTCTAATTTAATGTGTGTAGGACATTTATATTAACAGACAAGTAGACAATCAATATTAAGATTTTAAGAAGGGACTGCCGATTCTTTTATAAAGTATTCTAAATTTGTATTAGGCAAAACTATAATCTATAGGCAATTACAATTGTTAAGCTTTAATGACAAGAGAATTATTATTTTAGTTATTACTTATTATTACCAACAATTATTTTAGTTTTTATTCGTCCAAAAGAATGACAAATTTGTTACAATGTAAAAGAAGTACATACAATTTTAATACAAGTACCTATGGTCGAGCATCTAAGACGACAGACTTTGGATTTGTGTTACAGAGAGTGTATGTTCAAATACTGTTTGTGGCTGTTTCATTTATCATCAGTATCATCAACCTTGCTCTGTTTTGACTCTTCTTCTCTTTGATAAGATACTCGCATAGGCCAGAGACAAATGAGGACACGCAGGATACTGGTTGAAAGGAGAACTGCCTCTCCAAATAAAAAACCTCAATACTATGTCAAACTTAATACGTAAATAATTATAAAGTTAATTAAAAAACTTATGTGTTATGAAAGCGCAATAGCCTCTTAATAAACTATTTACTTTAATTACCGTTTTAGGTACCAGCACTCCACAGGACACATAGCTGACTCAGCTAGAACCGTATTTAAGTATAATTCAGATGGGCTAGTAGAATTGAACCTTCGTCTTTTTTTTAATGAAGCAAAAGGTTGCATGATGATTCGATTTGGTCTAGAGGAATTATCTTTCATACATATCCAAACTAAATATAGCCTGAAATAAACTTATTTGTCCATGTACATATATTATAGAAACATAAATAGACTACATATATTATTATAACACGAAATAATGAAATAAACTGCCCTAATACTTACTGCCTTTCCACGCATACAACTATTAAAACAATAAAATTGCACTGAATAAACTGGAATATTAAGGTAAAGTATATAGAAATATCGCTGATTGTTGTATGACTACTGTCTGAAAGTAACATGTATTAAATTATGCACGTAAATTCACGTCCATTAAATTTTTTCCAGTTTTGTTTTCATTTTTAAATTTGATACAGTTTGTTTTTATAACTCTCCAAAATGCAAATTATGTGTAATATATGAATGAAATAGTATAAATATCTAACACAGCATACCTTTATTATTATTGTACCTTAATTTAATTCATCTGATGTCAAAAGGTATCACCTCAGTAACATTTTTATGAAAACAGTGGGGAACAATATGAACACGTTAGTATAATCGCATCCAGTCTTATATAAAATTAAAAGTCACGGTGGGTCGAAATAAAGTAAACAAATAATCACTACCCTTAGCCTTAACCAGAATCCAGATATTACGTGCCAGAGGAGGACTTCTAAGTTTTAACCTCTCCTCTGAAATAAATAAATGTTTTTAATAAATTTCGTATTATAATTTGGATCATATTAATAAGAGTACAAAATATATATCACTAATAGATTGAATAGGCTATGTAGTGGTTCGGAAGTTATCTTCAAACTGTTGGATCCCATGTATTAGACAGAGCTTCTTAGCCTCTCTCTTCGCCTGGTAAAATAATACATTGTTTTTTTTAATTAATTACTATGTTGCGAGAATTCCGATTAGTAACGTCTAATTTTTTGTCAATAATCTGTTATAAGGCCGTTTTTTTTAAGATCAAGTGTCATAAGTTGGTGTTGTGATAAAAAATTCAGTGTTTACCCTCCAAACCTCAACTTAAGTCAATGTCGTTAATTTGCACTTGTTAACAAATGAATAAAAATAGGATTTTCCAAAAAAAAAGAGTCACTATAGCTGATTATATTTTATTATGTCATGTACACACTGAAAAAAATCTGTATAAGAAATACAACTACGTCAAATCTTCAAAGTGTGACTTGCAAGTTGTCTGTTTGTCAGCAAAAACTTTCACAAATATAACTAACTATACACATTCTATATGGGGAATTTTTCTGAGCGTTTTTTAAACCTTTGAACATTGTCTTATAGTTTAATCATGATGGAAGCAATAAAGTTTTAGGATAAATATATTTGTTAGAAACTGATTTAAAAAAATAATATGACTTTTTAATGTGTGGCATATTAAATACATTTAGTATATTAACATATATAGAGTAACTAATTTGAAAATTGAAAAGTAATTTTCACAAACATATTTATTGTTTGTTTGGAATATTCTATTATTACTTTCTTTTAACAGTTACAATACCAAGAAATAATCACAAATAAGATATCACTTTTATTAAATGTCAAGAATTTCCTTGTTTGGTGGGTTATTGTATGTTTCATGTGCGTATTATGTTTACGAATTTATATCCAAAACCAAAATCGGAAGTACTACCAAAGAAGATCGCAACTCATGCAATATAAGGGAAACTTGTGCTATTTAGCTTTGTTGCCATAGCAACGTGGTTAAAGAATCTTTCTTTGTGTGTGTTACAAGGGAAAGAACGATGTCGACACACAAAGGTAGACAATACTTTTGTCTCCTGATCTTTAGCGAAATATCACTGGTGGGGCTGAAAAAAATAAAATCTTTCTGTCTGTCTGTTTCCACGATGTCTTGAAATCAAATTGAGCTATATACATGAAATTTTGCACTATGCTATTTTTAATGTCACTATATGGGATTTGGCTAAGCGTTGGCTAATATTTTAAATTTTATCTTATGGGTAACCATATTGTGGAGTACTCTTATCTTGTTTAATCAGATATACTCAACTGTATCTCAATGTTATGGTATAACGAGATGTCTGAAAGCAGTATTTTAAAAATGAATAGCCTTCATTACTTATATTGACTTAACAACCAATTAGTAGACTGTTTTAATTAATATTAGTTAATAAGTTAAGTCCAAAAGATTTGTAATGCCGTCGATCGAATAAAAAATATACAACTAATTGGAGCAGAAATAGACTTATATTATGTCGGTAAAAGATTCTGTAATAATATATTTTTGTAAAAATATGAGAAACTGTGAGAATATTCAATACAGCAAAAATGTCTAAAAAAATTTTTTGTGTGTTTTTTAAGATATGGAAATCCAACAGTAGGTCATGCATTAAAAGGAATTTGAATAAAAAGTAAAATAATTGCGTGTATACCTTTTTCACAGTGATCGGGTAGTATTTAATTAAATATTCTGAAGGTAATGGTCCTGAGTGCATAACAACAAAACCACATCACAGAGCGACCTCGAGGTGGCCCTAGTGTGTGTGCGTTCTGTGTTGTCACATTCATATATGAACATAGCGTATGATCTTTATTTACTCTGGTCATGTAACGCATATCATTTGACTTAAATCTGGTACTTCATACAGTATCTAAGAAGTACAAATTAAAATAGGAAATTAGCAATAAAATTGAAATAAGTCTTTAAAATATTTTTTTTACAAATGTCATCATAAATAGGAACTAGTGTCCTCACGACGCAGTAGTTGAATATAAGCTTTCCGATGATTCCATTTTAGCAATACTGTGACTTTGATTATAATGTATGAATAATTGGCTTAGCTTTACCGAAAACTATCATTCTAGCATATGTAAAATACAAATTTATTGTTGTCTGTATTTCCGCACGAAACGAACTGAACACTAGGCTTGACATTTGGCATGAATCTTTATTTTTATATAAGGAATACTGAGTTTTACGATGGTTCATGCCCACTCCATAGAATTTTCCTGATTGTTCGTGGATACCTTGGTATAAAGTGTAACCATATTGGAAACGAGAATATTGCAGAATAAATTAAATTCTAAGCAAACTCAATACGACCATAACAAATTGAAGCATTTATTATTTCATGTAGCCTAACTATGCCAAAAAAAAAATAAAATATAGATAAGATAAGGCAAAAGATAAGCCTATTATACACACTTTCACGTTTAATTTTGTTAGTGTATATATATATACATATATATATATACATTTATTACATTTATATTTACTTATTATATATTAACATTATAAGTTTCAACATCAATTTAATTAATGTTACTAAAAGTTATGAATCATTTATCAGCTACATACTCTTTTGGAGGATGTAAATATGGTTAAAAAAATAAATTATACTTTGTTTTTTTAAGAAACCCAGAGGCCAATTTTATTTTAAATAGGCAAGCTTATTAATAATGAGTTAAGTTATAAGAGATCTCAACGACTTACTTTGGGCGGATACTTACGTGGCGTTCACCATATCTAATGAAACTGTAATTTTAGTCAAAAACACAATTATGCGCAAATATATTAAAAATCCAAATTATGGAGCAGATGCAATGTCACTGCAAAATTAGTTGTACTAGTAGAGCGTCGATACTAGCTCCATGGGCTTATACATTTTAAAGTATTAGTTTACTAGTCATTATAACCCCTATATACTCAGATTATGGAGTAAATAACTTATTACTCTAACGTGCGGTTGCACTAGTAGAGGGTTTATCAGAGACCATGGGCTTATACAGATTAGTATATAAAATATATGCTAATTCAATATTATAAATAATAAAAATTATTGTAATACATATTCCATGTTGTAATTGTCTTTATCTAACTGTTATCTAACCAAAATATTCACATTAAGCATCATAAAGTTTAAAAGTGAAAAACTGGCACCGATGTTCCTATTACTTAGTTAGTCAGCACGTAACGGAATATTAATATTAGTACTAATACTTATATAATCAATACTATTTATTTCAAAGCTAAAGTAAAGATACTATGTAAGGGTTATTTATGTTACTAAGGAAGTTCATACTTGAAAAGGGAATTCTGTTATTATTATAAAATGTATTTTATTTTATAAATCAGCGTCAGCGAAGACAATTGCTCGCGGGGCGGGACAAATGTGTTTCTGCTTTTCTTCTCAATATCCAGGAAGCAAAATGAGTTATAGGTTCTAAATTTTTCAAATTTAATTTATATCTAAGAAAAGTCGTAACTCAAGAAGATCGTGCATGTCACTCCGTTGCGATTTGGCTAAGCGATAGTAAACATGTTTAAATTGGTCGTGTTCTTAAATGGCTCAAAGTGGATGACGTATCCAGCGCGGAAAGTGTGGGTTTGTGTGTGAATGGGAGAAATATAAGGAGAAATGTCTCAAACGGTACAAACACGAAGTCTGAATGAGCTTATTATAACCCACCATTGTAAAACGATAATTAAAGCAAATACAAATACGGGCCAGGAAGGGGAATTTATTGACTCGAGGCTAAGTTTTTTAAAAATTATTAACTTCATTGGATATAACATAAATATTTTTACCAGTCTCACAATGTAGATAATTAATTTTAATGATATATTCCAATTGTAAGTAACTATGGTGTGCTTTACATGGTAACGCTGTCTTAAATAATTAGAATTACATTTTAACTTAATAAAAAGAATAAAATAAACGATAGTGTAATAAAAATTCAAGTGAGATCTTGAGTCTGACAATATCAAAAAATTATGTAGAGAATTTTTTTAAAATGTTTACCCGCATGAAATGTTAATACCAAATTAAAACCATGAAAAGATATTGTAAGTTGGTTTATGTCAAGTTTATTGGGACAAAGTAGCACTGAATCCAACGACACTAAAACTGAAAATCCTTCCAGGAAATAATTTAGAAATATTCTGTAACAGTCTTAAGCTGTTTGGAAAACAAATAGCACCAGCAGATAGAAAAACAATAATCTAAGCATGTTCTCAACATTAATCAATAAAGGTAAATTCTTCAATTCTCTGTATTTTCTTAAAAATATCTTATTTCTGAATTAAAATCATTTCATGAACAATATCGTATTTCAGATTTTAATTTTAAACATATGAATTATAAGGAGTTAGCTAGAATCAAGCTGGTCTCAAGTGTCAAATGTGTAAACCATATTCCAAAAACTGGGCTGATCACACATGATGTTGAGATCAATGCCAGTTCATTAACATTGAAAAGTACCTAGGTTACTGTTTATAGAAATTAACTTATTGTTGAGTTATTGCTACTGAATAAGCATACAACGTTGTTTTTCTTTTAACCAATTGAGACATTTTTCTTAAGAAAGAAATTTATAGTCATCAATATATATATATATATATATATATATATATATATATATATATATATATATATATATATATATATATATATATATATATATGTATTCTCTTCATGTAGAAATAAAAAACCAAATAAATGGTAAACTCTTTTTATAAATTTTCGTATGTCAGCATACTTCTTCAGATAACAGTGTATAAATATTTACAAAATTAAATAATGAAACTAACTAAATACAAACAATATATTGTATACATTCACCCGGCAAGTGAGAGATCCGGGTTCGAGTCCCGGCGGAGCAAGTACTTTTTGCGATTCAATGTTTATTGAAATAAATTAAATTCGGCTATTGCCATTTATACAAAATTTAGTGAATGTAAATAAAAGTTATTTGACAGGTATTTGGTCTTCCGATCATATGTTAGTTTGGTTATTCAAACACATATGTGAAAGAAACGGCCAAATACAAAATAATTGAATCGTAAAAAGTGAGGGCTCTGTGGTGTAATGGTAGCACATTCACCCGGCAAGTGAGAGATCCGGGTTCGAGTCCCGGCGGAGCAAGTACTTTTTGCGATTCAATTTTTATTGAAATATATATATATATATATATATATATATATTATATATATACAGGGTGTATATTATGTCTGGAAACACCCAAATATATCCTTTAATAATTTAAATATAAATTTGAAACCTCTTACAATCGTGATAGAGATTGGGCATCTACTTTTTGGAACAATGTTTTGTTATGTCACACCAACGGGGGACGTCCTGCCGAGGGTATATCGTGAATATTCTTAATGGAAGCCTATACCTTGTGATACATAATTTTAAAGGTAATAGCTTACTGAATTGAATGCCACAAACCGCATCTCAAAGGAATTATTCTATCAGAAAATAGAGCATTTTTAGTACTGAAAATTTACTGATGTTCAACAATGTAATTTTAACATGGTTCTTGCCACAAAATGTGTTACACTAATTTTTTAGCATTTTTTAAATGTTCAATTAAAATAAAATAAACAATTTATTTTTAAGCTGGTTTCATTAGTACAAAATTTACCAGTTTTTATTACAATGAATAAAACTTATGAGTCACTTTCTCTGATTACTTATGAATCTGTACTTGGTGTTTTTCCAGTCAGCAGGAAGGTTTTAAAGAGACAAAGGTCACTAGCCTATGAGAAACATTATTGTGTTATTAATCATCTGGTCTACAGGTTTCAGTTTGTTGAGCATGGAGCTTTCACTAGACAGGTCTAAGCTTGGGAATTACAAATGGACAAAGGTCATATCATTCCTGTCGAGTTAATCAGTGTCTCTGAAGCATTGCTGTCAACAAGTTATCTAATTACAGTAGTTCAGTTTTTATTTGGCATTTTAATGGAATTGTCTGAAAGAGAACGAATTACTCTGTTGATGATGCGAGGATATGGCGATCGTCAAAGATCTTATCGGGAAGTTTGTAATTTGTTTAATGACACTTTCCCAGAAAGGAATCCCATAAGTGTTTCAACAATATCAAAAACTATTGAGCGTTTTGAAATGACAGGGAGTGTACGTAATCGGCCAAAGTCGGGTAGGATACAATCTGCAACAGATGAAGAACATGCACTAGATGTTTTGCAAACATTTATTGAAGACCCACATACATCGCTCAGAAAAGCTGCACAGCAACATGATATGCACCCTATGTCTGTGAGTAAGATTTTGAAAATTAATAAATACAAACCATTTAAAGTTCATTTAGTCCAACAGTTAAGTGAGGATGATTACGACAGAAGAGTTGAGTTTTGTGAACTTGTGATGCGCAAATGTGATGACAATACAGATTTTCTGACCAACATACTATTTTCTGATGAGGCAACTTTTTTTCCTAAATGGCAATGTTAACAGGCACAATTGCCGTTACTGGGCTAGTGAAAACCAACATTGGATTACTGAGTCCCATTCACAGCAACCACAAAAAACTGAACGTATGGTGTGGAATTTTAGGTAACAAAATTGTTGGACCCTTTTTCCTCAATGGAAATTTAAATGCCGAACTTTACTACAATATGCTCCAAAATGAAATAATCCCAGCTATTCAAATTGCATCAGGAGAATACTTTGATAATGTATGGTTTCAGCAGGATGGTGCTCCACCCCATTATGGGAGACAGGTAAGAGAGTATTTGGATTTAAGGTTTCCTCATAAATGGATTGGCCGAAGAGGAGAAATCGAATGGCCTCCAAGATCTCCGGATTTGTCACCAATCGATTATTTCCTATGGGGTCATTTAAAATCCAATGTTTATAGAAGAAACCCTCATAATTTGGAAGACTAAAGAAAACAGGATTATAGAGGAGATTGCTTTGATAACTGAAGAAATGTTAGGCAACTCTGTCGAATCATTTTACACAAGATTGGCTCATTGTCAAACCGTAGAAGGAACACAGTTCGAACAATTGCTTTGACACCAAATGCAGGTAAAACGTTTGTTGTTGTAAGACTTTTAACAGCATACATTTATTTTTTTATTTGTAATAAGAAATCAATAACATAAGTATTTCCATAATTGTACTGTAATAAAAACTGGCAAATTTGTGCTAATAGAACCAGCTTAAAATGAAATTTTTGTTTTATTTAATTGAACATTTAAAAAAATGCTAAAAAAATTAGTGTGTAACACATTTTGTGGCAAGAAGCATGTTAAAATTACATTGTTGAACATCAGTAAATTTTCAATACTAAAAATGCTCTATTTTCTGATAGAATAATTCCCTTGAGATGCGGTTTGTGGCATTCAATTCAGTAAGCTATTACCTTTAAAATTATGTATCACAAGGTATAGGCTTCCATTAAGAATATTCACGATACCCTCGGCAGGACGTCCCCCGTTGGTGTGACATAACAAAACATTGTTCCAAAAAGTAGATGCCCAATCTCTATCACGATTGTAAGAGGTTTCAAATTTATATTTAAATTATTAAAGGATATATTTGGGTGTTTCCAGACATAATATACACCCTGTATATATATTTATATATATTTATATATTGTCTAGTGTGGGTCCCTATTTTTCTAGACTGGAGACATTAATAACGGTATATAACCATTACTTAATTACATAAAAATTTAGTGAATGTCGCCATTTTAAGCCTCTCTATATGATTATCCGACGCTATTTTTGTATTTATTTACCTCTATGAATATGGGTTTCATATTAGTAAATTTTAAAAAACTGCAACCAAAGGAAAGAATATTGCTTAATATTATGAACCACTTTTACACCGCCCACTGCGACCTGTAATAAAATAAGCACGGCTGACAGTTCAACAATCCGATGCCTTGGGGTAACTATAGATACTTTTTTAGAAAGCGACAGTTTTCCCTTTGTTCTCTACTAGTTAAATTTTTCAATATATTTGTCTTTTATGTTTCTATATTAACCGCGTTTTCTATATCATATGATCAGTTTTATATAAAAAAGTGAAAATACGTTATTTACATAGTATGGATTACATATAGTTTAGATATAAATGCATATACTTTTTATACATATAATTTGAACGTACTTTAACCGTAACAATAGTTTTATATATGTTTTTAAATGTTTGTAGTTGCTTTGACAGAACATAACACTACTGATAAAATTAAAATTTATTGTCAATTTAAATAAATGATATATTGATAGGCTTATGATATAAAATAATGTTGATGCGTCTCTCTAATAATAAACAACGAGCGGTCTGGAGAGACAAACTACACTGATTGGTGGCTATTTGACAGTTTATCTTTTTTGTACCACTCAAAGTTAAAATAATATTAATTTGAACGTGTCTGCTGTATATTTAACATACAGCTGCATGCTGATTTTCTTTTCCCACTACACACTGGCGATTTAAATTTTATTATTGTCATAACAGTTTGACTTGTTTGGATATGCAAAATATAACAACAGGACGTTTTCAAATTAAATTGCACTCTCCACGAAGTATCCATTATACTCTTTGTTTGAAGGTTATTTTTGACGATGGAAGGATTGTGAAGGAAACAGGATTTTTCCGGACATTTGCCATCGTTAAGTGAAACAAGAAAACAGTGTTAGTGTTAGTGAAGTTGACATACAACATGTAGGTTGTGATTCATGACTCAGGCGTGCCACAACGCTTTAGTAAGATTTGTTTATTTTAACCTAGTTTGTAATTATGTATTAGGTTAGTTCTTTACCTGAAGAAGAGATCAGATCGCAGATCTCGAAACGTAGTGTTACTGTTTTCTTGTTTCACTTAACGATGGCAAATGTCCGGAAAAATCCTGTATCCATTATAGTTTATTTTAGTATAACCTAAACTTTATGTATTAGTATAACCTAAAAAATATGATACATTTTAAAACTATAATTTTTGTATGCTCATGGTATCATTTATTGTGATTTTTCCATTATATACCTTTCTTAGTTTTTTTAAAAATTAAAATTAAAGCTCAAAATTGTCTAGAGTGATAAGACTTTTAAAGGCTTTGCAAGGTGGAAGAAACTCTTTAATGGCTACTTCTAATCATGAATGGGTACTTCTAAAACCTAATCATCAGGTATTCCTAAAATAAAGGTTATCAAAAATTGTATTAAGGGGAGCGGGAAGGCCCTATACCGACCATGTTTAAATTCTACAAATTTTAGGTACACTTTTCTCAGGAACCATTAAATCTATAGGCCTAAAATTTTGTGTGTGTATTGTTATGATATTTATCTAACTAAAGAAGCATAATTGTAAAAAATTAAAAATAAATTAATAGATAATTTAGATTTTTTTTAAAGTTATTTAAATTTTCCAGTTTTTTTTAGAAAAATATTTTTTTTTAAGCTAGTGTGTTGTGCTACACTATCTATTCTGCTTCCATGGTTATGTATTTAGGGGTTTTGTAAGTGAAAAAAAAATTGGTTGCCATACCTTCATTGGTTTTTGAGAAAAATGTACCTTTGTTTAAAAAAACACAGTTTTCGGGAAACGACGGTTATATTTAAAAACTAGGTACTGTACTTACTTAGCTAGCTTAGAACATCCCAGCACCATAGGCATATGGTATACTATATATTATATAGTCAATAACTTAGTCAGTTTTTTTAAGATACGGAAACATTGATTTTGCTTGAAATTATATCTCTCCCTTCGTACTATTTCACATTTTCATTAGGAAATTTTACAATTTGTGGTTGAAAATACATCATATATTATTATATTAATACCATATTTGTCATAAATATAACTTGCAAATAAAGCAACGTTAACGAGGGTCTTTTCGCTAAAAATCACATAATATTCTGAGTCCTTAAAAGCATAACTCTTAAAAGTGTTAGCTTGTATAATGTCACTGTCACATTTTACAATGTTACGTAATGAAGAGTAAGTGGTGGAAATAAGAAAGAAAATGGTAGAATACTGCTGTTACCTATCCTGTGCTCTGGTTTAACCCCTTGAATCCCTCACTTTAGATTTAGTACATAATGCCTAACAAACCTAACTATGGTTATAATTATCTCAGTATTCCTTCTGTAAACTAATAAAACGCTAGTCATAAATTAAAAACAAACAACAGTATGTACCAGGAATAAAACCGCTCGTCTCACGGTTATTGTTATAAGAAGACAATAATAAATTATAATAACATTAATATTTAACTTTTATAAAGACATTCAACGTTCTTCACTGACTGTCTCATAATTTTCCATTTTTCAGGATGCAAAATACTCAACACAGCAATCTTAAATCACTATAAGATTAGGTCTTTTGGAATGTGCATATTTACGCGTCTTTGAAGTTCAGATGATAGAAATGTAATCAATAAAGACCGTGACCTCCATTGTTAACCATATCGGGTTTCTGATAGCAATGTCAGTATCAATCTTCTGTTTCGACCACTGTTTCCGATACGCTGCCATTCAGTAATGTTTCATGTCGTTTGATGTACTAATGACGATTTCAATGGCAAATGCTGTCTACCTGATTTTCAAACCATATCCTACGATACATAACAACAGTACTAACCCTGCTCTGCCAAATGTAGCTTCATTTAAATGTAGGATTAAACAGAGAGCCGATACTAACCATACATTCCGTAAATTAGGCTGAGCATTGCTTTGTGTCACCACCACTGCATCAGACAGTACAGTAACAAACAGTAGATGTCATTAGTCAAAATTAAGACTCGTAATTGAATACAAACTTTAAAATACCTGAGGCGAACACTAATGCAAACTGTTCAACCATCACCATTATGGTGACACAAACGTGATGTACACGAGAGGGCAGATATCTCGTCTATGATCGAGCACAATAGTGCAGATCATGTTTGTAGACCCATACACTAGCGAGCAGCGGAAGACATCGCCGACCGGAAGATGTACAGAGTGAGTAAGCGTTGTCTAATATAATTATAAAACTATGATGTGAACGTGGAGGGAGACTTGAGCTGTTGGTGTTTCAAATAATCTATCGATAAATTATTTGTGACAACCAGCCACAGGTCTACTTCCCAAAATTGGTAAACTTAAGTATCGTATACTGAGTATGGTTGTACATGCCAGTTTTATATATTTTTGTGTCGTTGACTGTGAATATATGTGCAGGATGGATGTGTAAGAGATCTTCTAAAGTCCTGAGTGCGGTTAGACTATCAGGGGTGCACGTTGCGCTTCTAATATACGTGCAGGATGGATGTGTAAGAGATCTTCTAAAGTCCTGAGTGCGGTTAGACTATCAGGGGTGCACGTTGCGCTTCTAATATACGTGCAGGATGGATGTGTAAGAGATCTTCTAAAGTCCTGAGTGCGGTTAGACTATCAGGGGTGCACGTTGCGCTTCTAATATACGTGCAGGATGGATGTGTAAGAGATCTTCTAAAGTCCTGAGTGCGGTAGACTATCAGGGGTGCACGTTGCGCTTCTAATATTTTTTGACATTGAACTGTTCTCTGAAGTGAATGTAAATGAGCAGAAGGGTCGTAACTAATGCGTCTAGAGAGATTAGATTAATAAGTGATTCAAATATTCATTATATCTATTCTACGGTGAGTATGTTAGTATAACTTGTGAACGCTAATTTTGAAACAGCTATACATAACACCAATACAATACCTACTGTCCGCATCTCACTTGTTTGCGAGCTCAAGGAATGCACCTGCCATTGGCTGAGGCTGTCGACCAGGTGTCACTTCCCGCACTACTACCCGGCCTAAAACTATTAGTTATTTGCCTTGTCACATTATAACGCCAGGAAATTGGTGTATTTAAGTAATTCTATATTTAGGGTATAATGACATTTTTTGCATGAGCTATAACATTGTTTGCTCTTATCCTAAAACTGTAAAGTAAAGTTTTTGGAAGATGTGGCAATAGTTTTTCGTGAACCCATCGTTCAAAATTAACGCTATTCATTTAACCATGGTAATCACCGGTAGCTCTGCCAGCTTTGAAAACTAAATTGCAGTCATGAAGAAATCCATATTTCGTGCCGGCACTAACCACTATTAGTCTATTAGATGAAATCGTGTTTGCCAAGACGCCAAGAACACCAGGACCACTCCAGCATTTTCCAAAAGTTAAATTGTTGTCCACCCACGTCTCGTCTAGGTACACAATAACTTTACCCTCGTGCCTACACATTTGTATCTCTCGCAAATAACGAGCACCCCAGTTTACTATATCAGGCCGTTCTATTAAAACGTTCCTGATTTTTCCACATCTCTTCCACTTAAACCCCATGGTATGAAGTAAGCGTCGTAAAGTGTGTACTCCCCAAGGAAAGTTAATCTTTTCTTTAATTGCCGTTAGTAATTTATGTACCGTTGGCACTTTCTTTTGTACAATGTAAAAATCATTGATGGTATCACGAATCACTCTCTGGTCAAATTCATCGATGTGAAATTTTTTTCCTCTGAATATGGTCTTTTTTCCCAGGAGTACTTAAGGCTTCATTACCGGCTTCGACACCTTCTTTCCTTATAGATGTTACACTTCGCACTGATATACCCGTGTAATTAGCTACCCGGATATTACTCTGCTTCAGTCTATGTTGGAGAGTACCCGTATTTGATTCTTCACCACACTTTTGAATAACTCGCCTTATAAAATCCCTTGCCTCACTGTGAATTGTCTGTCCCTTCTTGCGAACCGAAGCCATTTTGAAAAGCTAAAAACTCACAAATATACACTATATTAAATTAAACTTCCTTTCATCTAATGAATTTACACTATGTTATACATTAAAACTTAATAATACAAATTTGAGGTGCACTGGTGAAATCACAACTCTCTACTACAAGGTATTCGCGGGCGAATGTGCGGAGGTGACTAGTAGCGCCGTTGCCGGGACAAACGGTGGACGTATTGTCTGTGGAGGGGAGTCCTCACCCTCGTCCCCCTCACCCCGCGCACGCAAACAAGTCAGATGCGGACAGTACCTGTGCTCCAATAATATTAAATATAGGTATGTATCTCAGGAACATAGACTAAGCTTGGGAAGGAATGGGAAACAATATTCTTGGCAAGAAAACTTTGTCCGATAAGTGTATAATGAATTAAAAGCTGTCCTTGATTAAAACTTCAATTATGTTCGTTGAGTTTATTAATGTAGTGGTTATAAGCGTTTATTACGGTTTGGAAAATAAAATTTATATAACTAAAACTTAAATACAAGTTTATTCTCTTCGGTTGGTTAAAATGATAGATTTGAGGTAAACGTGTGCGTTTCTGGAGAAAGAAATGCTTTCCCAAAGTTCAAGACAAGTTACTCATACATATATATCTTGGGAGTCAAACTTGTCTGTCTAGTCGAATAATAATAACTGCACATTTATTTATATATTTAAGATTAGAAATATATCAATATATATATAATATATATATATATATATATATATATATATATATATTATATTAACCTCAAACATGAACTTAAACTCTCTTATATAGAATTACCCGTATTTGTTTACGATAGCAACTCATGATGTTTGCCTATCGCAATATATGTTGAGACGAATCGATGCACCAGCCACAATCCATTTTTTTTTATATTATATGTAGCATAACATGTCATGCACAACTATTATAAAACATAGTGTTTAATATTTGAATGTTTTAATCTTCAATAAAAATATGTGTAAAAACGTTGGTTTTCATTTGTTTTTTTTAAGTTGTCTAGGTTACTGCCATGAATCCTGTACAAAGCGAGTACGTTTCATTGTTTGTTGTTAGACATAAAATCTAGGCCGAGGCTATCTAAATCAACAGGCACAAACACATACACATACGCGCGCGCGTATACCTCTGTCTTTGTATTGGTGTAGTAATGCATTAAATAACGTGGTTCTATAACTAAGGTACCGACACACACATATATACATACAACACACACACACACACACACACACACACACACACACACACACACACACACTTAATGTATAGTCGCCACCGATAAAAATTCACGTTATTTTCAGTTTTACTGCTAGGTGCTGTTGTTCAATGAAGCGTTAAAAGTAATATTTTTGTTTAAAACAATATGGAATGCAGAATGAAATTCACGTTGGAATCACAGCTTATAGTAGTTTGAATAAAAAATAGGTAACCCGACTAACAAGGTACTTCATACAACAATCTTGACCTCAATATGTCAAATTACATCATCTCCTTCAGTTATAAAGGGAGTAATAAGATGTTGCATAGAAATTCGGCATTGCATTATACCGAAACTCAGCTCAAATAATGTTTTATACAACAATGTCAAATTGTAAATTCTTTTTATTTATGTATTTACATTATTTTTGGAGTTTGTAAAACAGTAGTATTAAACTGTTATTAATAACCATATAATATGTTGTTAAAAAATAAAGCAATTAAATCATAAGACCAAGATTTTAAAGCAATTATAAAACACCCCTAGAATGATTTTCCAATTAATTTAAATAAATAGGTGGAAAGGCTTTAGGAAAATAATTGGAGTAAGTAAGGTTACTGGGACATCTAAACGTATTACGTTCCTATCAGTGTTAAATTGTACTGATGTTAGTAAAAGTCATTTCAATATATTAGAAAAACCTTTATTGAAACGATTGTTTTGTGTAAGGCTTACCTTTATTTCCCAATTAAAACATTGTCAGATATAAATTAAAACAATAAAAATTGTTTGAATAAAAGGAACTTTTTAGTTACATTTAGAATATATTTGTTAATGCGAGGATTAAATACATCTATAATTAATCTTACATTTTATATGAGTCATAACTTTTAGTATTGATGTCTTGGCTCAGGTCTTCTTTCTAAAGGCCTTTTTTGGTATGTTTAAATACACTAACGTTTATTCTCTTGCTTTGCACTTTGTCAAACATAAGAGAAACTCTGATTGTAAGAAAATACCCCACTTTTTTACGAACAAAGTTTCAAACTCTTTAAATTAAGGATTACACTGACCTGTGAAATTTTAGGCATTATCATCTGTTAAGTCATTTTTTACGAAATAACTGGCTCAACATTAGCAAAACCAATCCTTTGGTAGACTAGAAAGATTTAATTTATGTCTGTCTGTCTGCATGATATCTTAAGAACGAATTAATATGTAATCTAGTAACTAAAATGATTTACAGTATACAATACTGTCGTCTATTGCTGTCTAGTAAGTTGGCCTGTCTACTAATAATGTTGAATAAAAAAGTAACAGTCAAGGGCTTCTCGATTCTTACACCCTCATCTTGAGTGTAAAAGTGTACGCCAAAAGTATAACGTGATATACATTAATTCTTACATAAAACCTAACTTAAATATTCTAGTATTTATTTATGATTTTTAAATATAGGAGTATGATAACTAAAGGTCTTTATTATTAAAACACTTAAAATAAGTGTAAACACTTATATATAAATGAAAGCTTTTTCAAATATATTTATATCTTTAAGGCTCTATAAGGTATTGCGCTATTAATTCCTTTTTCCGTCATAAGGAGTATTTACTTAGAAATTTGTAGTCTTTTTTGTATAAGTTTAATTAACTTCTTAAGTTTTATCAAAGTCCATTCCCATAAAAATATATTTATTTTTACAATAACCGATTAAATAATAAGTTGGCGGAACCCTCATAAGTCACATTGAAGAGCATTATCTACTTTCTGTATCGTACTGAAGCAGGAAGACTACCTTGATTGGTTTGGTTAGTTTACTCTCGCTACCCTACTTTTAGGCTATTGTTTGCACTTTCAACTGAAAATCATATTCCATAAACATATTTGGTCATTAATTAAACTAAGAACAGTAAGTAAAATATTTGTTTTACCTCTGTTATAATTAGGCAACTAAGACATATACAAATAAATATAATCTGAACAAACATGAAAAATTTCAAGGCATATTTACACTAGACCAGACGTATATGAGTTTGGTTCATATTCATATATATTCATTCATATTCTACACAGTTGATCTAGTTGTACGAGATCTCTAAAACTTTTCGACTAATGTTTGAACTTGTTTTCGAATAGGAATCCGTTTAAACTGTGCTAGTCCACTGAAGCTTAACTGAAACAAATTCAGACTGTTATGAAATGTTGGGCCAGTAGTTCGTCTATTTAACGATCTTAGACTGAATTCAGTAACTACGATAGCTATTCCTGTAATAGTTCAACTCTTTAAAAACATTCTATAAATATTAAACTTAGGTTAACTCTCACAACTTCAGTTGTCTTTACACATAACACATTCCACAGAATTCATAACGTATTTTTATAAGCTAGTGATATTTATGGATGACATTTGGAATATGCATTAAATTTCAATAATCTTATAGGTATGTTATAACGACTTGGATTGTTATATTAATATTCCAGAGTATTAATATTTAAATTATCAATGAGACATCCAAGACGATATAAAATATGTTTTGATTAGTAAGCTCCTAGTGAATATTCAGTACAATTTATTACTAAATTTGTTAACTATTAAATATAACCTGGTTTGTCTAAAATAAAAATCACTGTTCTAAATAAAAATAATGGATTTATTTTAAACTGGCAAATTAATAAGTTCAACGTTTCATAATTTTCATTACTCTATTTTCCACAAAGAATTGACAAACCGTTTAATAAATTTAAAAGTTCCTTTGGCAACAAATAAAAAATATTAATCAAGTACCTATATCAAACTAAAAGTCAGAGCTCTATTCTAAAATAAAATAATAAAGTTTTAAAATAAAAATCAACTACCACTTGAAAATAACAAAAATAAAAATGTTCACTTCTAAGTTCACTAAAAATTAAAAATAAAAATTTAAACTTCTCTTTCCACTAGTTGAACCTTAACTTTCAAGTCTCTGCAATTCAAATTACAACTCTCTCAAACAATTATTAATATTCAATTAATTTCCAATTAATAATTCACAATAAAACAGTTCCAGTTAAATATTGAGAAATTACTACTTTTCCAAATCTCAATTAAAGTTATTAACAATGTTCAATTTTAATTCACTTTTCTTGCAAGCATGAACCAAATGTAATTTGTATGATTCTATTATGCTCTATTGTTCCTCAAGAATAATTTATATGAATTGCTCTGTAGTTTCTATGAATTTTATTTTTTCCTTAAAATCCCTCGCGGAAAAAGATTTAAGAAACACGGTGCACTGTAATTAAATTGACTCACAAAAATAACCAAAAGAAGCGGCGAAAATTATGAGCGGGTGCTTAAATACTTCCCTTTCCAATCAACTTTGTAGGACATCCGCGGTGTTCTCTCATTGGTCCAGCTGTATCAAACAAGGAGAACAATAGTCACAACAAGACAAGTTCTAATCAATTCAAGGCAGTCAACTTGCCTTCCTAACAATTTAAAACTACCAGTGCTAACTTGCCAAAGGATTACATGTTAGTTTTTACCCTGAATTTTCACAATCTAATCTAAAATTAAGTCCCAATATTTCGATCCCAAAATTTTAATTGAATTTAAGTTTTAATTAAAAAAATAAATCAATGTAGCTTTAAAAACGCTACATATTTATATTTTCAATGTTGTTCTTCCCTATCTTGATATAAAAACATTGTTTATTTCATAGGAACTATTCTGGCTGATATTTTTATACGTTAGCTTTTGAAATAGCACAGTCTATAGATTTCAGGAAGTCTTAATTTGATAAAAGTACTCATTCAATCACTTTTACAAAGATTATACCTAAATTGGTGATGAAATCACGGTATAACATCTGCCAAACTCACATGATATCATGAGACAAATAGAGAGATATGGCAACAACAGATCAAACTTAGGAATGGAGAAGCTTGGTTACTTTTGAGGAAACGTTACATAGTTAGTACATTCTGAAGTATTTAAAATGCCAATTTCCAAAACAATAATCAATATTGGCTATCTGATATAGTAAGAGTATTCTACACCACGTTTCGCGTAGCAGGCGTCAAACATTTTAGATACAAAATCACAAATATATTGGTCAGTTAATTTTTGAGATTTCCTGCGGATAAGTCAGTATAGAGATAATATAGAAAATTCATTATACACATATACATTATTTAATTTCCATTAGATAAAAATGGAAAATATGCCAATATTATTATATTTTACTTACTGCAAATGAATTTTTGTCATAGAGAACCAAAACGTGCTCGGAGATGAAATCTTAATATTGGAGATCTGGGATGGTTGTAAGGAGAAGACCATACTATCATACTCATCCTGTAATACGTTTTTGAATTTAAAACGATCTTTTTCTAAACAGAATTTGTATTTTGATTGGCGATATTGATCTTATAAAACAACCCCAGAGGCTGTGTTTATATCCATGTCTCTGTTCTAGAGCGTCATATATTTACCACCTCCAAAACAGCTAGCATAGGGCAACCTTAGGAGGAGGTATCAGTAAATATCTTTATGAATATTCTATTTGGTTGCTAGTGGAAAGCTTAAAACAATATAATACAATGTTTCATAAATTCTATATTAAAAAATATAACATATGGTTCAATAGCTGAAGGTCTCAATGTTACAACAAACCTTCTTGTGGAATATGTACGTATAACTGATTTTAAATCTATCATTTAAAAAATCCATAAGTCTATAACTGTATAAACTAATACAAATATGAATGTTAGGTAAGGCCTTTATCATGGACTAAGTATACAATTAATATCTCAGTAATTTAAATTCACTGGAATGTTGTATATGTTATGAATTAACGATTGACTTCCATTTTATTATTGACGGCAGGCAATTCATTGCACTTTTGGGTGGAGCAGTGCTGGGAATAAGAACAGTTCGTTTCGGTTTTTTGATATACAGCTTCAGTTAGTATGCAAATAAACATAGTGTATATCATTGCCATCTTTTCATTATTGTCCTGAAATAAAATAAATGTAACAAAATCTTAATCACTAATATTATTTTGACATGTTAATATTACTTTATTGAGTATTAAAAAAGAAACACGCACATTATCATCGTTATTTTATAATTAAAAATGAATTAAATTAAAATATTAACTACTTATACGGTACTAAAATTATAGATATAGTCTAAGACTTACCAAAGATAAATAATCTGTTTAATAAAGCCATTAGTTTAAAAAGCCAAATAAAGTTTTTACTACGTAACACAACCAACTAACTGTACTTGTTATAAAACAGAATAGTTATGTTATTAAAAATACAAACTTTAAAATAAAATTTAATTGAATATTTAAGAGTTATTTAAAATTATTTTATTTACATTTTGTAAAGCACCATTCTCAATTAATTTGGTCTCAATATGTTAAAATGCAAATTCAACAGATAAATAAAAATACGTTTATCTAAATGTACAATAACAGAAAATATACCAGGAAAATAGGATAAAATGTTATAATAAGTGAAATACTAAATATTAATTCTTAATCATATCTGACAGGACATAAATGTATTTGTCAATGTATGGGGAAGTATTATTTGAAATTATTGTGTGCTATAAGATATCGATATGATTGTTGGATATTATAATTTTTCTGTCTAAAAATAATTACTAACGTATCGTCTTGTTATAGTATAAGTAGACAATAACTGGCATGTTAGAATAATTATGCCAATATATATGACAACCAGTGAAAGCCTGGTACAACTTTTTTTCTCTGTAGTCGAAGACAACGACAGACCGAGTTGATTTTACTCTTTTTACATTCAGCATTAGGTTTATGCTCATTACTAGGCTGATTGTCAACTGTTTTCTCTTTAATGTGGAAGTTTGAACCATCCTCATAAGGGAACTAATATAAAATCGTGCATACATTTAAATAACAATAAGAATGTAAAAGTACTCAATAACAGTAAGTATTAATTCAATTAGTTATTTTTTGACACGTTTGTATCCACTTGCTGAATCTACACCTGATCCTTTGTTAAAACTTTTTTATTTATGATATATATTAGAAGAATAATATGATTTGTAACATTTTATATAAAATAAGTTTCGAAAATTGAAATTAACTCCTAGTCATAATGAAGTTCCACAAATGTATGGCTTTACAAAATATTCTCAAACGGGGCATCCCTTTTCAACCAACATAATTATTTCGTAGATATCATCGTATACGGAAGTATCTAAAATTCTCTTCAAGATCTTGACTCAATTTGTATGACATCAGGCTTTTTTATTATAAGTTCCAAATACTGCATTTAAACTTGCTAAAACTGATAGGCTAGTTAGTATTGACAATGAAAACCATTTCAGTAATGTTTCCAGTACTAGAAACATTCAAAGTCGTAAATCTTTCTTTACAAAAAAAAAACTATACAACCAACTTTCTTTTTTATGTAAATATATAATTTCTTATTATACACACTCTATCACTCTATGTAAATCTTTTAACTATAGTGTGAAATTTATCTTCAAGTTGAAAAAATAGCAATCGGTTCTCCTCTATTGCCCATTTATACCTATTTTTTATTTTCTACAATTGTATAAAGATGTACAAGCTTCTACTTCAATCAAATCGAAGATCTGGTATAGATACTTTGATCACACACTCGTCGTATCTTCACCTGGATATACATAAAATTAAGGTTTTGTCCAATATAAATAGGAATTCTTCTTCGATTCATCAGATTCTAACCATTTATGTAGAAGTACAAAAAAACTTCATTTTCTGCATGTGGGTTGAGTAAGAGATATGAAATTTCAACAAGACAACAACAGTATATCGCGAGAAAAAAACATACCGAACAATATAAAAATAAATCCAACTATCAAAACTATATCAAATAAGTAGTACATTGTTTGTTTGTAAAAGCTTGTGGTCAGTGGATTAGTTTCAATAGCAAACTATTTGGAACAGTAATCAAGTTTTTTAATGATTGTACTTCAACATTTTATTAAATTACGATGAATCAATGGACGTATTTAAATATACCACGTGAGATAGTTTAGGAATTTATTACTAACTTTTAAATTCAATATATATATATATATATATAAAATATATAATTAAAAATAATTTGAGTCGTGTATCCTTACATATTTATAGCCTTCATGTTACAAACTGTATTAGAATAGTTTGTAATAAAACTATTGCTATTTTTAGTTAAAAAAATCCTTAATTTACTTTAGTAGTAATTAAAATATGTTTGTATTGCTGTAATGTACCCTAAAATTGATGCTATTTAGACAATATTATACTATCCACACTGACCAAAAATTTTCAAGTAGGCTATACTTGTGTGCAAGATAAAAATTAGGAAAACCTTAAAAATTAAATTGAAAAACAACAGAGCAGTTTCGACATAAATAGAAGAATAAGAGGACTATCTATTGATAAAGTAGTACTCTGTTAGATTGACGTTGGGATAATTATTTACAATATTAGGTGTAATATTCAGTAATGCAGGTGTTAAATCTCGTGACTCCTGGAGACTCAATTACTCAGACTGTTTGCGTTATCACAGCAGTCTTTGTACGCCGTACTCTCAGGGGTGAGGTTTTAATTAGATCTGAGGAGTTCTTTAACAACCGAAGCTCTTGATAAATTATACGACAAATTAAAAAAAAATGTTTTTTAATATCTCTAGGATTTCGTGTAAATTAAATCTTATATAATTGTACTAATATTTTGTATAGCTACTATTACATTTTATACGAACTGTTTACATTTAAAATAATAATTCACAGTTATATTAGTTTATACAAGCAATGTTACATTTTAAGTTAAATGTTTATAATTTAATACATGATATACTAATATAATAAATTTAATTGTATTTGCAATATATGATATATTTTAACTCTTTGAACACTTCGCATCCCACAGCATCACGTTTGTATTAATTTGGTAGGCTTAAACTTCATTTTTTATATTTTTGATTAAATAACCATATATTTAAACTGCGAGTTTATTTCCGAGCATTAAATACTGAGTATCCTGAAATTTTTAAATAATACTTTTATATAAAATATAGTTTGTGTTACGTGTGATAAATGAAATTAAATTAATCAATCAATTATTGAATAATAAATACTTTTATACGTTCAGGGGACCAGGCATTTTCTCCAGCTCCCAACAATTTTAAGGGAAACTAAGTAAGGGAAATGTTTCAAGGAATGTGGCAAAGAAGTCACTCACCAAGAGAAGTTGTATTTCACGAGTAAAGCCACAACAGGAGAAGTCCCTGGACCAGGTTCACATCAAAGGTAGACAAGACTACAGAGAATCTCAGGGAGGGCCCCACAGGTTCACACTGACGGACAGTTCACATTTCCGAGAGAACATACAATTTAGCACGCACAACGGGGCACATGAAAGGGTGAACAAGGTATAACAAAAAAGATTAACCAATAAAGGAGAATGGTAAGCTTGAGAGAGTGAGATGAGATAATGACAGAAGTCAATATGTAGAGGAGAGGCAGACACAGGAGTAATGTACAAGATATAGGTCGGGACAACGAACCATACAAGAATAACCCCTCTGCCTTGGAGGACGCCTCGGACGGTAGTGGATAGAACGTAAATAATTGGTATAAGGGGAAATATCTGGATCTCTCTCTTACTCGTTCATATATTAAAGTTAATGCTTAATTAAATAAATGTATTATAAATGTAACTAAAACTAAACACTGTGTGTGCTCTTAATGTTACATGTTTCTATACTGTGACTGGTGTGTACTAGGCTTTAGTTTACATTGAAATTAAAAATCGATTATAAGTGTGCTGTCATTATAACCTTTATTTGTTGAATTCTATTTATTTTTATTATGTAATATATTACATTCATTTCATGACCTGTTTAATAAAACTATATACACATTTTCATATTCTCTTGAAGATACTCATATTTAAATCAATTCAAAAATAGATCAAATATGAATTAAAACTGTACTTATTCTATTATTGAGTAGAGACATCTCAAGAATTTTAAAAGTTTTAAAAATATGTTACAACGAAAAATTTACAATGGTTAGATATAACAGTTTAATAACGCTACAAAATTTTGCAGGACTGTTAAAACCTAAAAGAATTTTCCAGTGCTTTATGAAAAAGACTTATTATTTATAAGCCTGACGTGTTAAACTTACATGGAGGCATTTTTTCTGTTTAGTTTAAATATGAATATTTGAAGTGAGGAAATATATCCCTTTTGTTGTCAAATCATTTGGGATCAGAAAACATTTTCACTTATATATTAAGGTTATTAAATATATTTAAGTTAAAAAATGTCTACTGTAGACCGTTGTGCAGATATTGAGAAAACACTGTATATATTATGGCTGTGTTTTAAAATTTATAGCTGTCTTCTTAGTATGAAGTATTAGTAATTAAGTTTCAGAACTGTACGTTTTGTTATGTCATTTATCCCTCGATATGGTAGGAAAAGAACCCATCATTGTTGTTGGATATTGAACTAAAGTAAAAAAGGTTAAAAAAAGGTATCGTTCAAAATCTACTAGTAATATTTTTATGTTCAAAGTTGCAAAAATTTTCAACTTTGCTTACAGTGTTGCAATCCATTAGAGCTTGGAAAATATTTTTTATGGTGCAGTGGTAGCTCTTTAAGATAAATCCTATGAATTAAGCATATGTTAACCTAGTACAAGCGATCTGGATTGTGTATAATACCGACTGTAGCATAATTTTTTGTATAAATATTGCTATACTGTAGAAAAATTATGAAACCTTTTCATTATTAGCTTTATGGAAAGAAAGAAGCGTATTTTAAATAGATAATGAGCTTGAAAATTTGGAAAAATCCCAACAATTTAAATACTTGTTTAAGGTATTTAATTTAATTGTTTGTATTAATAAGTACATTTTATATCCTGTCCTGAATGATAATACTTCTTACAACTAGACACATACAATTTCATACTCACTACACAGCTGGTCAACATACCCATACTAGGTACTGATATATGTCTTGAGCCATTAGTAATTGCTTACATTAAGCATAATGTACTGTTGATTGATTTGAATCCCTCATTGTATCCCAAAGACTAGAGTTTCTTCTTTGTTAATTCTGTCGTAGCTAAGCAACCATAAATGAAAGTTGTTAAAGTTTCTTTTAGTCAAAAAGTCTGAAAATGGGCATAAAGGATACATAAATGAGAAATGTACATTAATTTATTACTTATGAGTTTCTCACTGATATATTTAATCCTTAAAGTGGTTTAATTTGGCGTCAATACCTTAAACAATAATATTATTTGCGTGAAAACCTTGATTAAACGATTTGGACTACTGACGATTTCAATATGTTAAATACAATCTAGTTACATAATATATTTATACTTTTGTATAACTTACTTTTATCTTTTCCTTGTAGTTTTTACTTGTAACTATTTATAAGAAATATGATATTTACATTTATCTGTTCCTCTAATAGTCTATTTCTTACAGTTCAGATTTATATATTTATATGAATGAGATTCTTCCTGTTACTCATAAATGTCTATTGTTATTATAATTTATCTAATTTTTTTGGTTTCGTTGTTTATCTATGTCTATATTTCTAGTTTTTATTTCTTTCTTGTTCCTCTTTTAATTTATTTTTCTCCAAATTTAGCTCAGAATTTAATTATTTCTTTCCCTCGCTGTAAAGGTTTAAATTTACTGACAAATTCCATGGCTCTCTATGCTTTACAGATTTAGAGTAATTGTCTAATTATAAATAATTGTATGCCACGTAATATTTTGTATGTAAAAGTAATATGTCTACATAATACAAATGCTTAGTTTCTTTAAAAAAAGTTTAACTAAAACAATGTTTAATATTTTTAAGTGAAATATATTTACCATGTGTAATATAATGTATATATTAACAGAATATATAAATCAATTAGTGATGTAAATTACTTTGTAACTAAATAAATTCAACTTTATTCGATATCTAACGCCAAACCAACGCAGAGCGAGGAGAGCCAGTACTTGACGCTTAGTTATGTACAAACGTTCAAGTTTGGTATTGCATTCCATAATACCTTTGGATTATATAAGCCTTTGGAGTCTGATATCTAATATTTGTCTTACATAACTATCGGCCAATAAAATACAATTTCTTACGTTTAACTGTAGTTAATAGATCTTATTTTTATATTGTGTATGATTTAATGACTGGATGTATGAATTATTTAATTCTAGTAATGACACCGCATGATAACTTTTGATAGTCGCTGCTACATGTTTTATTACAGTCACGTAGAAGTATTTAGACGGTAATTATTAAATTACGTATTCAGAGTAAAAAAATTATCTAATGTTAATAACGAAAATGGCTATTCATTTACTTTTTAAAATTTTCATAAACCTATATTATAAACTTACTGTTAATAATGAGGGGTTAGGTTTTATTGTGATCATGACTATTTGTCCATTAAGACATATTTTATTTTTGTAAGCTCTTAATGCCAAGTATAACTTTTTCCTGATTAGATAATATAGATTATAAATATGTCATTTGTTATTCAACATAGAACCCATCGTATTTACAGCTTGTGTCATAAATAAGTATTCAAAAAAATATTAAATTGTACAAGATTAGAACATTTTGTTTAATCTGCATTATGCAATTATTATTATGATTAGGTTTGCTTTTTTTCTATTTAAAGTGTTTTTCTTGGAGAGTAAGAGATTTTAGAGTCCAGAATTTTAGGCAGTGTCTTTAAGAATTCTATAATATAATATAATGCCACAGATAAAAACAAATTCATGTTAATAATTGTCGAGTTATTTTTTGTGTCACTAACTCGAAAACACAAGGAAAAGTGCCACAGGATTTTGTGTTTTAGAAAAACATTTACCAAAATTTTATTTTTGATCTTAAAACGCTCTTTTTTATTTTTTTAAATGGTAAAGTATATTAATTACGATTTGAATGAAGTTGAAGCTTGTACATCTTTCTAAAATTGTAGAAGATACAAAAAATAGGTGTAGATGGGCAATAGAGGAGAACCGATTGCTATTTCTCCATCTTGACAATAAATTTCACACTATAGTTAAAAGATATACATTGAGTGTATATAATAAGGAATTATATTAAGTGGAAAAGAACATTTTTTCCATTGCTTAGTTTTTAGTTTTTTTTGTAAAGAAACATTTACGATTTTTAATGTTTCTAGTACTGGAATATTACTGAAATGGTTTTCATTGTCAATAATGAGTAGCCTATCAGTTTTAACCAGTTTAAATTAAGTATTTCTACCTTATAATAAAAAGCCTGTTTGTCATAAAAATTGTGTCAAGATCCTCAAGAGGATTTTAGATCCTTCCGTATACGATAAGATATATACGAAATAACATTTGTGGAACTTCAGTAAGACTAGGAGTTAATTTCCATTTTTGAAACTTAATTTATGATAAATGTTACAAATCATATTATTCTTGTAATATATATCGCACATAAAAGAAGTTTAAACAAAGGATCCGGTGTAGAATCAAGAAGTGGATACAAACCTGTCAGAAAATAACTCTCCTGGAATTAGCTAATTGAATTTAGATTTACTATTATAGAGTACTTTTACATTCTTATTGTTATTTTATTTAAATGTATGCACGATTTTATATTGGTTCCCTTATGAGGATGGTTCGAACTTCCACATTAAAGTGGAAACAGTTGACAATCTGCCTAGTAATGAGCATAAACCTAATGCTGAATGTTATAAGAGTAAAATGAACTCGGTCTGTTGTTGTCTTTAACTACAGAGAAAAAAGTTGTACCAGGCTTTCACTGATTTTCATATATATTGTCATCTCGTATATTGGCATAATTATTCTAACATGCCAGTTATTGTCTACTTATACTGTAATAAGACTTATTTACTATAATAAATCTTTAAATGGTCTTTGTAATGTGATTTTTCATTAATTTTTTTAAATTTAATATCTAATATAACTTAGAAACAACTTAAATTATTAAAAACGCACAATTATATAATATATAAAAAAAAAAACACTCTGCAACTCGTCACGACACCGCAATCGCGATCGCGATCCAACTGAGAAAGCGTTGTAATTTTGTAAATTGTTTACGTCACCTAACAAAAGTAAAAACTAGAAATAATAGTTGAAAAGTTTACTTTAGTTCATGTATTGGGCTTTGGTATGGTATCAGCCTGAATGGGATAAGGTATAGAGGTACTAAATGTGAAATAAAAATCGTCTCGTTCCGGAACTTTTCGCGTAGTAACGTTTCGTCTCGGAGCGAGACTCTCGGTGTTTTTTAAATCGTGTTTTTTAAATCATCTTGTAGCGAGATAACTGGCACTAAAAGGGTTTTACAATTAATTATATTTTCGATTTTTATACATCAGTTACATATACAAATCATGTAGAAAAAATGTAATAAGGTATCCGAGATTTCTACAATAATTTATTTTTCTTTGCGTTCCTGAGAAATAAGTAGCTTTATTATCACCTGTCTAATGTAGTCAACATCTCCTTCGAGTGTATTATTTATGAATACGAGTTTGGCTAAGTAACAAAACTCAACGCGTATTTTAGCGTAGAATTTTAGAATATATTAACTCCTGAACACAGAGTGGATTGTGTATTGATACTAAATTTGAAACTTAAACAGTTAATTGAAAGATTTGTTACAATTTGATTCACCAATTATGGTGATTAAAATTTAAATTGTGTTTTAAATTTTGATGTATAATTGATTCCTATTTATTTCAAATTATACGTTTCGATAGACCAAAGATGCATATTTAAATATTAAAATTAATTATGAAATCCGTTCTATATTTTTCATAACCATAATTTTAATTTTAATCAAAGATACACTTTATTTGGGAACACGCGTTATAGTCGTAATCACATTTCTCACTTCAAAGAGAAAAGCAGACTGTTATGCAAAACTCATCCCTGTATTTATGCACGGTTTATCTTCTCTGTTTGTAATTTTTAAATCCTGTCAGATGTACTTATTTTCCAGCAAAGTTGAGCAGGCGCTTGTGTGGAAGGATTGGGATAAGCTTTGTGACTCCTTTTGATTGACAATGAAATACTCTTTTTATACTTTCACTTTACAAAGCGAATTCGCATTTCTCTGATAATTTAAACAGAGTGGTATATGTCCTAGAGTTGGATCTCGTAATCAACATCCTAAACATATGTGGAAACAACAGAAATGGAATACTAAATTTTAATAGAATTGTCTCTGCTGCAAACAAATGAAAGCGTAAACTATATGCTAGTTGTATTTTTTTAGTTTTCTTGTTTTTTTTGTGGAATTGATATTAAAAATTGCTGATTCTGAAAATAAATTGTTTAGAATCATTTTACAATCAGTTTTTTGGAGAACACATTCATCACTTGATACTGCTTACAAAGTTTAGGAATATTTTAATCAAATAGTTAAATGACAAAACAAAACCAGTATACACTTTCATAAAAATTTGTTTGTTTTAATGTACTCAGGCCCGTTTTACCGAATAGGCACGGTAGGCACGTGACTAGGGCGCTAAGAAATTAGCATTTTTGGGGGGGGGGCGCAAAAAATGGAAACAAAAATGTCGTGGTTGTATCTGCATGCATCGATGGAAAAAGTAAGGTGAACTAAAGCTTTCGGTCAACTTATTTTTTGTCACGCTTTCGAATGGAGAAAAGATAAAAAAGACTGGCTTATTCACTCACAATCATCAGGACAGATATTTTGTAAATTCTGCCTTATGTTTCAACCAGAGGATAAATCTACATCTTTTAGCAAAGGGTTTAATGATTGGAAAAATTCCTTTGCATTAGCTGAGAAACATAAAAAATCTGACGACGACAGGGCTAGCGTTTTAAAATTTATTTTGGGGAAAAAGACTACATCTAATGTCACCAAATAAATTCAAAGCCAATACCAGGAAGAAGTGAAATATTGGCAGGAAATATTTACAAGAGTTGTGTCTGTTGTAAAATGTTTGTCGAGTAGAGGTTTCTCATTTAAAGGTGATAACCAAGCGTTTGGATCTACATCAAACGGACTTTTTCTATGATGTCTTGAGCTGATAAGTGAATTTGATCCATTTCTCGTCCAACACATAACAACACATGGTAACAAAGGCAAAGATAGTATATCACACCTTTCGTCTAACATTTGCAGTGAATTTATTGAGATTATGAGCAAAGAAGTACTAAAAGAAATCTTAAATGAAATCAAGCAAGCTCGCTATTTATAGACTCCACACCTGACGTGTCGCACACAGACCAATTGGCTGTAGTACTTCGGTATGTTTCATTGCCCAATGCTTGCGCTAACGAAAGCCTGATACAACTTTTGCCAAGTGTATGCCACAAATCTAGAAGTTTATAAGAAGCAACCCTCAGTTTACTTCAGAAACTTGAGCTGGGTGTCCATAACTGTCGTGGACAAAGTTACGACAATGCGTCAGACATGTCGGGCATATACTCAGGTCTTCAGGCAAGGATTAACAGCAAAATTATCTTGCTGACTATGTACCATGTACAGCTCACTCACTAACTCTTGCTGGGTGTTTTGCTGCCGAGAAGGCGTTTCCAGAAGCCACAATATTTTTTACAATCTTACAAGGACTGTATGCTTTTTTTCTCGGCATCAACTTACAGGTGGAACATCCTAAAAGTCATATTGAAAAGAGTAACGAAGGAAAATCAACAAAAGATCAGAGAAAGCTAATGGAAAAACCCCTGAGTGACACAAGATGGTCTGCTAGGGCTTTAAAAATAAGTCGACATGAATTAAAGATGCTATTGAAGAGCTAAATAAAGACGATACTAAGACACCAGAAACACAATGCACATCCTCTAGGTTTCTAAAAAGACTTGGACATTTCAAAAACACGTTTTTAACTGTGATCTGGGACGAAATTCTCGAGAGAATTACTAAAACAAGTAAGAATCTTCAAAATCAAGATTTATACCAATTCGGTGCTACAAAGGAACATGAAGCACTATCCTCGTTTTCGATTGAAAAGAGAGATTTATATGATGATTTCGAGCCCAAAGCATTGAAACTTGCAGAAAAAGAAGCTGTATACGACAAAGTAAGAAAAAGAAAGTTATTGCCCGATTAAAAGAAGGACAGAAGCGTGGAAGGAACATTTCCTCGAGAAAGATTTCGCACTGGGGTGTTTATTGCCCTTGTTGACAACATAGCTTCGCAGCTCAACAAAAGAAGGGAGGCCTATAAAAAATCTCGACACAAGATTTCAGATCTTACAAAATCTAGAAGAGAAAAATTCCAAAGAGGTGGCTTGTGAAGCTAAATTGTTAGGAGAAGTATACAAGAACGATATTGATGGGCAAGACTTTGCCCAAGAATGTAACCATTTCAAACAATACATAGTTTTGGAGAACCTTTCTAAGATCAAAGAAATGTACGCCTACATAAAATCAAACAGATTAGAGAACACTTTCCCCAAATTGGAGGTCGCTCTCAGGATATTTCTAACCTTACCTGTGACGAACTGCACAGCTGAACATAGCTTTTTAGCTTTGAAAAGAGTGAAGTCAGAAATTAGATAGTGGATGGTTGATGAAAAGCTTAATGGTTTATTGTTGTTGTGCACCCAAAACGACATTACTTTAAAATTAGACTACAAAAACATTATTGACGACTTTGCAACACGCAAAACCAGAAAAAAGCTATTGTATGAATCTCTAGCCAGTCTAGTGGTAAGCCAAAAAACCAAAAATAATAAAAATAAAATGTGATTAAACGAATACTGTAAATAATGTAAATACTTCAAATGTAAAGAAGGGAGGGTGGGTGGTCCGTGATGCCGTGAGGTATGTTACACGCATTCCCACCGGAGGCCAGTAGATACCTTACGGCTACCTGTTGCCAGTGCGGGACACGGCGGGAACATAGGTGGTGGATAATGGGAAGGCTCTCGAAAAGAATCATAATAATCTGTAAAGGACAGTTAAAGGACATTAAGTCTAAAGTCCCTCCCGAACCAAAACTGAAATTTCAGACTAAATCTAAATCTACGAGGTATAGGCGTTATTGTAGGGCTGGTGGGGGGGGGACGTAATCAGCTGGCAGGGGGTATAAAAGGGGCGCTACTGTTCGTTGTGCCTAGGGCGCTGGCAAGGTGTAAAACGGGCCTGAATGTACTTACACGCATAATGTAATTTTCAGCCTCATAAACTTTTAAAAACGTTTAAACCAAAAAATATGACTTAACAAATAATTATCCTTAACAACGCCTTAACATGTTATGATAGACATAAGCCTGGCTTTGAAACTTCAGATGATTAAATGGCCTTATTTAAAAATATACAGATTGTATCGAAATACACCTCATATTTACTAAACAGTATAATATATAAATCTGTATAAGCCTTGGTAATGACGTAGGATCAAGCACTAGCAATTTAACTTTAGGGCTTTTTGAAAATAATACATTCTTGTTGGCAAAGATTATCCATCAACATATTTATAACTACATGTAATCAAAAAAAGAAAAATGAAAAAAAAAATTAAAAATGAAATTAATATTTAATATTATATATTTTCAGGCTTAGTTAGCATTCTAAACAAGATTTAATGACAAGTTAACGAGTGGATAGTAACTTCAATATTACATTGAAGTAGCAATATTTAGCAAACGAAGTCAAATAATGTGTTGTTTTACACTATCATGTAAGTGATTAGTTTGAGAGAAGGTTTTATGGATATTATTGTATTTTCTCTTATAAAATGCGATTTTTGTACACGCTATTCTGTTTTAGAATTTAGTTCTAGCATACAGGAAATAGTCTTAATTTGACAATAACAATGTTTTATATGAGTCATGACATCAAATGCTTGTATAGTGTTTTGTAAATATTTAAAACAAAGATGTAAATTTTACTTAACGAATTGAAGATGTAAACTCCGAGCTAATCTTCAGAGGCTTCCAAACCTTGTTCAATTACTGTCACTCTCATTCATCACTTAATTTTTAAGTGCTTTCTATAAAACAGTTTACAAATTTATGGCTTTCGATGAAGGGTTTACACATAAACAATACACCGCTTACCATTCAATATTTAGCAATGATTGTTTCATCTATAAAGTTCATTAACAGGGAGGGAAAGAGGATCAAATTGATGCTAACATTTCGGAACTAATGTTGACATAAAAGATTCCTGATATAGGCACCAGCTAAATTATTGTATTTTTCTCTTCTTGGTATGGGCCATTCAATTCCTAATGGATGTGTGTTGTTGTACAATTCCAAAACCTCTTTCAATACCTTAATAGTATTCTTATTCAGCCATTGTATTTAAAAAAATATATAACACTGCAGTCTAAAAGTAAGTGAGTATCTAAATATTATTATATTTGTATATTCATAAAAAACCGCCTGCGTAGAAGTTACCTAGATTGAACAAAAAACACAAATATTGAAATTATACTTATAGCTAAATCAATGGAAAGCTGATGTCAAGTTACAGTAACACTTATTGGTAGTAGGAAGACTTTCAAAACCGGCCTGTTCAGTGATATTCAAGGGCCTGTGGTTGATCGACAACAATGTCACTAACAGGAACATTTTTGTTTTTCTGGCTGAAGATCAATTAAGAGGGGGTGAGTCTTGGCGCGTCACGACTTCATCACCCATTTTAATGTACAGAGTTTTCTCATAATTTGTGTGGAGATGTCCCTGGCGCCAAAACCATAGGTTGCTGATTCAAAACCAGCCCGGACGACCGTTAGTGTACCACATTGACGATTAGAGAAGTCACTATCATCATTAGTGTGAGGGGTGACATTAATTTACTATTACTATATTGATAGCTTTCATTCAAGGTTCTGTTCTTGGATCTTTATTTTTTATATTATCAGTCTTTTCAGTTACCTCCGAAACATATAAATGTAATTTAATTGTACATGCAGATGATAGTTCTTTGGTTTCGAAAGATCCTTTGAAGTTGTCATCAATAATCAATATTCACAATATGAGGCAACAAATGTGATTCTCATCTAATAAATTGCTCTGTAATCCTGATTGAAGTTTAGTTTAACTCAGACTCTTAATTATTTTATTAAAAACCTAGGCTTAAATATAGTTTCTACACCTATACTGTAACTAACTGACTAACAGACTAAATGTAACTGCAAAAAATTTTCAATAATATTTATTTTTAGAAAGTTAAGTAATTTGCTACTGTTAATTTGTTCCAAAATCATAAAACTCATGAAATAAATCTCTATGGTCATGCACCCTCAGTTAAAACATCCGTTTGATTAAAAGCACTATGTGTAGCTGGTCCTATCATTGTTGACCACTTACCACACAACGTAAAATTTTAAGTATTAAAATGTATCCATGTATCACTTATTACTTTATTCAAAATCTAGTTTGCAGAGGGTTTACTTTCCAAAAATATATACTTTAATAAAATACCAATTTGAAACAGGTAATTTCATTTAAGATAATTTGTTAAAAATGTTCATGCAAATCCATATACCTGTACATCTAGGGATCTTGGTTACAAATTATATAAGAGAAATATTTGATTAGCTTGTGAATTTATGCAAAAAAATTAAAAAATGTCTGTATAATACAGAAAATGATAAATTGTTTTGGCAGTCCACGAGTAAATAAGGGTTCACATAAACACACACACACACACACACACACACACACACACACACACACACACACACACACACACACACACACACACACACACACACACACACACACACACACATAAACACACATACATACATATGTATATATAAAGTTGTGCACTTTTATATATACAATCTATTAAATTAATGGATATTCTATATCAGCAATTAATATTGTTGAAAAAAACATATTAAAGTATGTGGTTAACGATAGTAACTAATTTAATTTAGTTTTATTTCTAAATTTTATCTATTGTCGTTTCAGATTGGCAATGCTTTAAGAGAATGATTTCAGTCTGAATTAATCTTGATTACCTAAACCTTCGAGGACAATGCGTTTCTATGCATTGACAGGAAACTCAATAGGATCACTGGTTGCCCACGTGCCTTATTAAAGGTGTCTTGATGTACACTGTCATAACATATCGAAAATGTCTATCAGCCGCCGAAACACATACCACAGTCTTCAGCAATTTGATAATAATAAAGCGTGATAACCAACACAATATATCATGTTTGTTTGGGGGGGGGGGGAACAATGTGCCTATAATAATTTAAATTCCTGACTGCTTACTAGGGAGGTTTAAATATACTGATTTCGCGAGAGAAGAGCTCAAGATAACCTTGAGTGTGCGATGGGCTTTAAGGAAGATCGTAATGGCAAACGACATTGAGGGTAGAACAAAAATTGAACTTGTGGTGCGTATGACATGTCAGCTGCTTTATATTTTTCTTACGATGGCATATTGAATTGATCTGCGTTTATAACTCAATCCCTCTATTTCTCTTTCACTTTGAATATTGGATAGAGTAGAGTACTGCCCAGACAGCGGTAATGCCTTGTAATACACTAGTCAAAAGAACAATTGTTCATTTGAAAGCTGAATGATAGTGAAGCTGAATTGCATAATATGGAACATTTTAAAACTAATAATCCAAATTTTTATTCGCAACATTTAAAATGAATTGGCTGACAGCATTCAACAATGTATATTGTTTTTATGGAACAAACCCATACATAAGGGAGTGATCCTGAAAGTTCAAAATGTATTTATTTTGACAGAGTCATAACTACAAATATTAATTTTTATTAGAATATATTCTGAATTATATTTCGGGTAGACAGTATCAAAGGGAGCCAGTGATTGGTTATTTAAACTGTGATTAGTGTTACAAGCTCTATGATGCCATAGTAAAACAACTGATATCTGTACACGATTTAATTATTACCAGTGGGTTGCTTTATCAACAATATATTCAAAGGTTTAACTAGACGGTATCGGTCTACCTAAAATAGGCCTTATCAATAATCAAACCCTATTTAAAACTTATACAATAAACTAAAATATTAATACTTAGCAAATATCCTTTTTCTAAGCAGTATTAATATAACTCAGAATGAATGCTATAAAAACATTCTTTTCTTTATTTGAGCCTATTATCCATCCATGTTCAGCTGTTTATAGAAAATATAACGAATATTATTGTTCCTTTGCATTAGGAGTTTTCAAGAACTTTTGACGACTAAGTTCCACCTAGTATTATAAATAATCAGTTAGCAAACTGCTGCTCATGTGTCCAAGAACACACCTAATAAATCAGATGCAAACGTTCGTGGATGCATGTTGAGATAGAAAATATGTCGCACATCCATCATAATTGCGGACAGTAATCGTATTCCTCATTGAACTATTGAAATATATTTCTCATAGAATATACACCTTATTAAATTGGAGTTTTCTATGCCTGTCTTATGTCGTACGTAATCGAGATTGACTTTAAACCTAAATTAGCTTTTGATATAAAGCAGATTTATCGTTACGATTTGAGATTGGATGACATCCTTTTTTGAACAATTTTATTTTATTCATTGCACTTTTAAATGTCTTATTGCATTATGTCTCCAGGAGGAACAAAGGAAGAAGACTAGTGGCTGTGTTTTACGAGATTATTCATGTAAGTTATGCCAGATGGTCATCCAAATCTCAATCGTAATAAAAGTTGTTGTAATAAAGAGACTCAATGCTCTACTACTACTGAAAGATAATATTTATACAAATTCCATTTTTACACAAGTATATTTAAATATTTATAATAGATCTTTGCTTTGATTGTCTTAGTTCCAAAGTAGGTAATTCTTCCATTATCTACCAGACCATGGCCTTTGACTCTCAAGTGCTATAATTTATACAAATTCAGAAAGCTGAGCCTTGCTTTCTTTGCAGTGAGTGGATCAGGACAGTTTAATCAGCGAGTAAATATTTTAATGGTAACATCAAAGTTATGTAATGAAGGGTTAGCGTAGGATGTAACAAGTAATATAAATAACCCCTGAACCTCAGCACGTCTTGTACGTATAAATGTTGTATCTCATGTGTAAAAAGTACAACCAAAGGTTTTGTGCATGATTTAGATGCTTTTGGTCTACGAGAAAGGCAAAATGTATCTATAAATTTATAAATATTTTCCTATTTATAATAAAGAGAATTCGCTCAGTTCATTTCGACATTAAGCTTACGATTAATCGTGACAAAGAAAGAAATAAAGCATAAACATCGAACAGAGATGGTCACTGAAATTGGTTATTGATCGATATAACAGTTTGTCAAATAGCGGCAGTCTGGGAACCGATTACGGAATAATGGGTCCAACCTCAGCAACCTTGTAAAGTGGCCACCGTCTCTTGCATGACATGCCTGTCATAATAGTGAAAATATCACAGGGTACCAATTGGCCATGTAAGTACAAGTAATTAAAATCTGTTTATAAAGCTGTATTATTCATATTTTAGATCTAAATACACTTGTTGAAGTTTTAGAATGTAGACTTTTCTTATAAGGACATTAATTTAAAGTTCCCAGTGAAAAAAATCATTTTTACAATTAACATTTTAATAAGTTTAACAAAGGATTAAACACAATTTCTCAAATATTAAAATGTTTTTGTTACAAATATATATATATATATAAGTGCTTCAATAAAGCTACCTTGAGCGAAAGATCTTTCCAAGCGTAAACACGGTTTATATTTTATAAATGATCAAATTGGGGTTCCAATCATTCGAGTTTTTAAGGAGGGAGTTATCATGATTGGAGAGGGAACTGTTAGGAAAGTTGTTACGTTGGAACTAAAGTAGAATATGGGTAGAAATTCAAATGTTCATCGCTCTGTTATAGTTTTGGAGCATAAAGCGAAACTACTGTTTTGGTGCAATATTTCCCTGGCGAGAATATGCACTGATGTTACATGTTCTGTAACACATTTACAGAAATGTTATCTAACTAATCCGTATTTTAACAGAATATACAGTTATTGTAGATTGTACACTTAGTTACATAATTATTATTAACTATTAATATTCGTTTTGAATATGATTTAAGAAAAAAATTATAAGCATCATGTCATACTTAATGTTACTTTTTTGGAGTATTTAAATTCGTTTCCAGTAATAAGAATTCATATAACAGCTTTTTATCAACGTATAAAAACAAACCTCACATCTTCCAATATGTTTATGTTTTGGTGTAATCAACATGTATAGAATTTAAAATTTTTACTTGCTAACTCTTTTACTACACATTTTTAATGCTTAATTTCAGCAAGCTAATATTGAAAATCTAATTCTTGATGTAATTTAGACAATGTAAAAACTTCGCTTTATTCTAGAGCCTTGGTTTACTATTTTTCTTCTACCAATGTCTTCCTTTTCTCTATCAATGTTTAATAATCCTTTATTTAGTGATTGTATATTTAAAGTGTCTAAATTATTTTATGGATCAGCTATATAATTTATTTTCCGTCTTTTAGGTAAACAATAGAATTTAGAAGTAAGTCACTAGTTACAAAAAAAGTAAAAATAACTAATATCTAAGAAAAAAAAATTTCCCATTTTTACAAAAAATCCACACCTAATATAATATGTTTCAAGCAATAAATTAAAATTAGCTAAACGTTTAATTCACAGTAGGTCGTTTTCTGCATCCTATAAAGTAAGAGTAATTCAGTAACGGTACCGTTTGTTCAAATAGTCCCTTGAACCCGTATGGCGAGACCAGGTGGATCGTGCTTGACGCAGTTACCTCCAATTTATTTTGTACGAGTATTATAATTACAGAGAGAGAGATAGAGTTAAAGGACCTTAATTGAATGGCCGAAATCTTATTTTTAACATATATTCTCATAAAAACAGTGTTTAATATCCACAATGTGCAAAATTTCCAAAATTAATGGATATTATTAGTCACAAAATATGATAAAATGTTTGATAATCTTAAAAATTTACATTTGCCTATAAGCTAATAAAATACTAAAGAAATTTAAAAACCTAAAAATAGCCATTAAACCAAACTTATTGGGTTTATCCAAACTAAATACACGGTATAAATGTATATACATCTTGTACAATCCAGTAGTTTTCTCACGAACTCCCGAAGTCCTAAAATAAAGTTATAGATTTTGACCATATGATAAAAAGATTATTTGTACTTAGCCTTGCATTTAGGTAATTTCCTCTTACAGTGATACGCCTTGCCACTAACTTCTGTCAGAGTTCACCACTCTGATGCCGTTACAGTGACACTAACAGTACAGAGACAGTATCAGTAACAGTCAATGTACATTACAAAAGTTTCTAATATCAATCACTCAAACCATCCACATTCCTTACGTTACGTAAATGTTTTATATGTCTCACACGCAATATGTAGAGACGAGGATTTCTCTGTTATTGTACTGAGCTGTGAAAGTGTTCAGCCAAGTACAGAAAGTTCAACTCCCACCTGGGTACGTATTAACCGATCGTTCAACGCGTTAAGGATATTTGGTTCTGAATTGTGATTTTGTGCGTAAATGGTATGACTTCTTCCTTTTACACTACTAACAACAATATACAAAGGGAACAAATCTTGTTACATTTTTTCTAAACAAATTTTAATAGAAATAGATTCTTTTGAGTTAGAAAAACTATTCTCTTGATACGTACATATCCATTGTAGGTATAAAAATTTCCTACACTTGTTTTGGATTATCTGTTTGGTTCATACAGCTAACAATGAGATGTTCCTCCAACATTTTGGTGGTAGATGTATATAAAGGGCGGATATCGTTATCATAAATTCCCTGCAGAGTAACCCAGACAGTATCACCTAAAGTTCTAGTTCTTTTGAACAAGAACATAGTGTACAGGTTATCTGGTAACAAACCCGTGATCCCAGTCTAAGGTGGAGTATAACTGTTGTTGATAAGATTTATGTATGGTGGCATCCACTCGTTAGATGTCAAAAAGCGGAACCTAAAGCATAAGGTTAAACATTCAGTCTCTTTGTATTTTTACTTTGTCTCTCACTCTCCTATGTGCATATAATACTTGTGCGTACCTCACGGTGTCCTTTATAGATATACAGATATATTTTTTATATTTAAAATAAAAATCTGTCAGTTTTTAATTTTAATTGACATATAAGATGTATATTCGGTCTATCGATATACTTTTCTTAGTTTTTGTAATTGTCGCTTTGTTTTAAGACATTTTTGACACCTCAAAATGAATACTGAACACAATCCTTAAAACGTCGGTTTTTAAGTTTTTTAAAATATAATGCTGGCAAATGTCCGAAATCCTTCTCAAATCATCCACAGTGAATCTTAAAATTTAAACCAAAAATATAATATTTTCATTCTATATAACTGAGAAGCATAAATGGTACTATATGCATTATAATGATCGAATAGGGGTACAAGAAAAATAAACATTTTAAAAGGATCTAAATTAATTGTTAAGTGGAAACGCCAAGGGCAACAGGTCTTTTTTCAAAAATTTGCTCTTATATATAGTGATAATAAACTTGCGTCGCTACGTTTTGAAATGCAGCCTAATCCCTTCCTTAGAAGGGGAACTAACCTAATACATGACTACAATATAAATACCACAGAGTTGTTACACGATAAGTTAGGAACTAATACAATTATACTTTATTTTACCTCCATAACAAAAATCTATAAAACATACACTTTATAAAAGTATCACTAGCTATTATAACTGAACAACGGAGATCACAATAGGTCTGTACTAAAGAAACAACCACTGACAACTCATGAATTATAAGGTACTGTGATTATTTATTATTTTCATTATCAAACTGTGAAATACTGGAAAATATCATGTTACGCCCATAATCTGTCCATCGTCCAAATGAACTTATAATAACTGTTTTCTGTCGTATTTACAAATAACATTAAATTATATTTTATTGATTTTATTTCCAATATCTCAATATATAAAATGATTTAAAAATAAAACAGGGGGTTACATATAATTAGTCTACAAGTTTATTACGGTTTGGTAAGTAAACTTATACACTTCTGTAGAGCAATATGACATTCAGGGCCTGGTAGTTCGTGATGGCTATCAAGAAATATTGGACGAGGGCTAACTCTACTAGTGGTTGCAGATATAACTCAAAGTACAATGATGGAAATGTACAGTAAATAACAAATTGTATACAATAATACAATTATTCGTTATAAATTATTAATAAATAGTTTTTGCATATCGAATAAATAGAGTTTTTAGTCAATATTTTTATTATACATAAAAATACAATTTTTAAAAGGATTTCCAATTTTAATATTGCTGATTGTCTTAAATTACTATTATTTTCAATTCTAAGTTGTAGAACGCAAAATGGTAGAATCCGGGAAAATTTCATCCCCTCAACTTAAATTTATATCACCATGTTTAAGTGTTCATGATTGAAAGTGTAATTATTTATTTGGCTAAATTATTTGAAGACACAAGTTTGAGAAATATAACTAAAATATACTATTTAAAGTGGTATAACTATGAGATGGTGCAGAGCCGATGTCTTCATTTCCTCCTTGGTTTAGGGCGAAGGTACCGATAATATCTTCCAGGAAGTAGCAATACACATTTGTGAAACTCTTATTCCAAGAATAGAACAGGAAGATTGGCAATTTGCTAGCTGTATTATTATTTACTTCAAAACAAATTGAATTTCAGTACATTTTGTGAAAGGAGTATAGTTTTTAATTTAGTAGTAATAATAAAATAATTTCAATATATAATATTATTAATAGTTACGTTTATATTATCTTACAGATTTTAATATGAAAACAAATAATATTTTGCGATAAGTATTGTTAAATATTATTAAAATATAAATTCTCCTTATATCAATAGATATTCTCCTTATCAATAGAAGTTTGTTAATATATGTTCATACCTAATTTAAAGTACTGCAAAATAAGACATAGATTTATGAAATTATGTGACTGAATCAAAATAATATTCATGAATTTGGTAAAAATACAGTCCCCACTTAAGAAAAATAAAATTCAGTGTTGTAAATGTGACAAGATGGTTCGTATAGCCACTTTGTATACAAACATGTTATTTCTTAGAGGAATAACGACAATGTGTACAGCTATAGAAGCTTTGTAAATCTTAGTGTGCATACATATAAAATACACACGATACGTATTAGATTGGAGCGGGATGAACTAGATTGCAAACAAACATATGATATAAATGTATCCTACTAGAAAGCATGGTTTATATTTATTCTCATTTACATAAAGATAATTACCTTTTTAAATTTCCTCATAGCAAAATTACGTATTCTTCGCTGTAATTGACAACTTTAAAATAAATTAACTTGATAAATGAATGTTTTTCACCAGTGGTTTGGGAAAAAAACGTTAACAGTTCCATCTGCTTCCAATAAAGCCTCAGCCGTTGTCTTGCACCAGCACCTGGCCGCTTATTACAGTACGGACTGTTCAACATTATACTTGATAACTTCAGACCCAATAAAGTTGATCTCTAAATTTTTTTACTAAAATAACCTTAATTAGTACAATATGCTTCAAATAAAGCCACAGCCGCTGTCTCGGCAGCAGTATCTCGCCGCTTATTATAATATGGTTAATTCATTATTCTCGTTGACAAGTTCAGAACCAATTTAGTTCATTAAAGAACATAGTGATTAAAGAACATATTTTACCAGTAATTTGGATACACTACCTGAAAGAGCCTTCTTTACTTTACATAAAGAATAGCCACTGTCTCACAGCAGTATCTCGCGCTTATTATAATATGGATAATTCATTATTCTCGTTGACAAGTTCAGAACCAATTTAGTTGATTAAAGAACATGTTTTACCAGTAATTTGGATACACTACCTGAAAGAGCCTTCTCTGCTTCACATAAAGAACGCCGCTGTCTCGCAGCAGTATCTCGCGCTTATTACGAGCAAATGACCCTTGTACAACTAAAATATTCTTGCCTTATTCGCTGGAAGTAAATTTTATGATTATAAAGTTAATGGCTTATATTACATAATTAATTTGATCAGCAATTCTTTTGGGGTGAAGGCTAACTCGGTTAACTAAACTAATCCAAATGTGAAGTTAGTTAAATTTGACTTTTGGAAACCAGTTTATGATTAACTACTAATACACATACTAGTGAGTTATATTATTATGACCGATATTTCACAATCTGCATGGTTGTGATAAAATATGCTTATTTTCCTTAATCCACTATAATTATATAAAGTATCTAAATTCAATAGTTGAACAAAATGTGTATGTTATTTAATATAAATTAAGATAATATTATGTCACTACGTTGTATGATGTCGCTTAATCCAAGGGGTGGGGGTGACGTGGTGAAGCCGCGAACAAATCACTTTCTGATTGCTTTGTGGAACACAGTGTTCAGCTATGGAAGCTTTGTAAATCTGAATGTGCATACATATAAAATATGTATTAGATCGAAGCGTGATGAACTAGATTGCAAATAAACATGAAATAAATCTGCCCATCTAGAGTACCATTTTTATATTTATTCTCATTTACATAAACATCGTTAAATTTTCAAATTTGCCATGGTAAAATAACGATAGTCTGCTCATTAACAAATTCATAGAAACCTTACTATAGTTTAAACCACGTAACGAGGTAACTCTTACTCTTTGAAAAAGTATTAGATGTTTTTATTACGATTTACATACATAAGTCATTGACATTATTTTTATAAGTGTTTATATTCTATAAAATACGTGTGTATTACTTTTTGAACTAATTAAAATTTTCAAACTGGTATTTTAGAGTAGCAATGAGGGTGGGTATTATTTTATTCGCGACGCTTCATTAAAAGAAAATTTAATTCTATTTCGGTAAATAAATAGCTTAACATAGTTTAGAAATCACCTCAGAGCTCACAAACTATTGCTTGTCCGTCAAAAGTTTAGTTAATCAGTACAACTGACGTTAATGGAGTGATTCTATATATTTTTAATGTGTTAATGCTCCACTGTAGAGTATAATATTGATATCATCCAACAGACATTCTTGAACTAAATCTAAATTTAATGTATTGTATCTTCGCTGCTTTATTTTGAATCAATAACGAAAAAGCTTTTCATTATTTTTAACACGCTTTTATAAGCTTCGGTTGTATCTATGTATGTAACGGAATCTTTAAGCATAGTTTTCACCAATTTCCAGAAGTCTGATTAATTTGAAACTTTGCATACGTATCAAGGACTGATGACAATGCAATAATTTGATCATAGTTTTCCATTATTCTCATAAGGACCGCCAGGATTAATAAATTCTTTTATAGATCCTCTGTAGTGGAGTAAAAAAAGAGCTAGCACGCGAACTGAGCATGGCTGCAGTTTCGGACTTACTCTTTCGTTCGGGTACTCGGCACAGCACAACGGAGGCAGAAACTTTTTCAGGGTAGTTGCGTTCTTACAATGTTCCTTAACTTACATGCGTAGGTGTAAATGAGTCTAATACATGCAAATTACTGAATATAATATTCATGTAACATATAATATGATAACCGTGACTCACAAAAGGCATCTTAGTTAAAACAAAATAATCAGAACACGAAGTTCAATCTATTTATATTGTGGAACAAATTTGGTAAACAGTAAAGCATGAAAATTACATTCGGTAAAGAAGGAATTTCATACGATCAAAAAATTTGTAATTAAAAAGTCTTGATCGAAATGAAAATAGTGAATATGAATTGAAATAACAAAACCGGATTTTTAATTAACTTTTGGAAAAATGGCAAATCGCGTCTTAATTCTGTTAATATATTCCACGGTTACCTCTCTCTGTACTAACAGTATCTCCCAATTACGTCTGTTCAAGGACAATTTCTACACAGCTTTAGTTTTAGAGTCCGTAAAGAAGGAATTAGTTACAGTTAAAATATATTTAATCATAAATTATCACCAACTAAACCGAAGGTAACAAATTATAATTCAGAACAACGAGGCTGAGAGTTTAGATAACTATTTATATGGGAAAAAGCCCGATGAAGTCTTAATCGTTTCGGTATATTCTGTGGTTACTTCTTCATTTTGGAAGTGAGTTATTTCAGCGCCCGCTGCCTTCCTTGGATGTGGTAGCGTTTTTCAGGCTCTTTCTCCGAGAAATAAGTTCTTACCCCGATTACTTCTGTTTCAAGGACGATTTCTGCATAGCTTTGATTTTACAGTCGATAAAGAATGATTTGTAAGAAATACCACATTTCCACAAGAAACTAATTGATACATCGAACTAAAATATGAAAAATAAATAATAGTTTAAAAAACTAAAAAACACGCTTTTATAGCTAACCAAACTAAAAAGTAGAAAATAATGTTTAATTACAAGGAGTTTATATGATGGTAGTATAAGGCAAAACAATCATTCATAGTCGATCACCTAAAAATAAAATGTAAGTTATTAACAGAATAAATTAATTCAGAGTAAAAAGCGTGGGGTGCATTTTACTACATTTAATAAGTCTCCTCTCAAAGATAATTACCGATAGAATGATTGTAATATTTAATATATCAAGGATTGGGATAAATAATTTCAATTCTGTTTGTGTTTTATGGTGTGAGTATAAATATTTTAGCTAAAAATTCCCTAGGGAAGGACTAATATCTCAAATAAATTGATAACCCATATGCGGGCATTCATAACCTACGTGTTGACTAATAAATTTAGCTCTCTAATAATTGATTTATTATATAATTATAAATAGTCGTAGTTATAATTTCATTCGACGTAATCAAACATAAGTAGTATTAAAAACATAAAATGTTAAATTAAATTATAAGTCTTAGATATTACAAAAAATAACTACACCGTTAACACTTTTTATGACAGACATATTAGGCGTTAACTACTAATATCCCAGAACCAATAATAATAATTGAAACTCTTCAATAATGAATAATACCCACTAGCATTGAAAACTTATACTAATCTCGGCCTTATGATAAAAACGTGAATCTATATAGGCTACTATATTTATATTCTAAATGTAACAATAATGGAATCTACAAATAAATAAATTCAATGCATATCTAAACAACACAATTTTTCAGAACGGCTGCTCAATCAAAATAAATTTACATTAGTATAAAATCCTTAAATATATAATGAAATTTCATATGTATTGATATCTCTATTGATACTGGCCTTACATGCATAAATATTGAAACATTACCCAATTTTTACACTTGTTCAAGAAAAATAAACTGATGAAAAATTAGAGCTATTTCAGATTTAAAGGTAATAATATTAATTCTGGCATAATATTTAATGAAAAAGATATGAAAAATACATATCTACTAACAGCGAAAAATTAAACATGTGCTAAATTTAAACTTATAATTATTAACAATAACAAGTATTTTATATTGATAAAATACAAAACCGATGATCTATTATTTAGCCCACTTTTCCAACGTCAGTTGCCTCTTATACGTATATAATTTAACTTCTGTGAAGGTTAAGCCTGGAAAATATTACAAGCCATGTGTTTATAACTTTAGAGGGTATATTGAAAGCTATCTTTGAAATATAGCCTATAGGTAAAATCACAGTTAAGCTCTGTTTGAATCAAATTTAAAAGATGTAAAATGTGCTATTGGGTATCGAGTTTATATATAGACTCTGTATTAGTAACCGACCTTCTGATTGAAATACATTCGTTATTTTTATTTTTTATTGGATTGTTTCCAATGATAACTATAACTATATCCTGAACGAACTTTCGATTTAGTAGGTTTAAATTCCAATCTTTTTTATTTTAAGGCCAAATATGTTATAGTGTGAAATAAAATTGATAAGTAATTTAAATCCTGTTTGCGTTTTAGGGTGTGAGTTTAGAAAAAAATCTAAGAAAATTAATTGGATTGGTGAGTAGAGCGAATCTTAAACAAGGACTAAGAAAATAATGCATTTGTGTAATTTATAGATTGCCATAATATATTTAACGTAATTATTTCACTAACCTTTGAACCTTGATAAACAGTGAAAAATAGAAGGTTACTTCATCCCATTACATATGGTAAATATAAAAGGTTAATTGAATCTGAGAGGTATCGGATGAAATGTTATTCTTGTTAGCGTGAAACTAAATGTAATTGAATATAAAAGAGTTGTAAGCTAGGCAATTTTATTGAAACATTTTGTTTGAATGATTGAATAAATTATAGGATGTTAATAAACATTAACAATACAAGTTCATAATATTAATATTACTACGTGAAGAATGTACGGTTTTGTTCTTAACATGTTGACTGCTGCAGACGCCTTACTACCCAAAACAGTATGGAGAGTAATAATTCTCAATTAGTACTGAAACCTGGTTCAAGAGTTAATGGCTAATAATAGTTTTAATCGTAAATTGAAAGTGTAAATATGTTTATTAGGAAATTTAAAGTTTTATTTTTTTATTTTTTTTAGACGGTAAGCAAAATTACATAATTTGTAGTCAACAGTAAATAAGTAGAATACATAAAACAATAGGAACTGGTATAAATCAGTAATAGATAAAAACACAACTTGATGTTAACGAGTGTTTACACGGAAAGACAGTTACAACCTTCAACGCCAAAATTCTGTATTAGGATGAGCCACAGGATTGTGTAAATTTCTGCGGAGAGTAGAACTTACATTGCAAAGTAAGATTACGCCAAACCACTTGTCGCATAACAAGCTTCTCACAGTTTGATGCAAAATGCTGTCTAGGATGAGCCTCAGATATCATGAACCTTTCTGCGGAATGTAAAGTTACACTGCAATGTAAGACTACACCACACTACGCTTAAAAATATTTTTTGGGATGGAATGCAAAATACTGTATATAATCAGCCTCAGATATAATGTAACTTTTTGCAGAATTTAGAACTTACAGTTCAAGATAAGATTACCTTACACCACTTGTATCCTAACAAGTTTCTACCCCTTTAATTTTACTTACATATAAAACATTTACAAATATCTTACACGGCTGATGGCCACATTGTAGGTTATAAAATTTATTTGTAACGTAATCTGTTGGATTGAGCTGTGTTTTGTAATTCTTTCGTGATATGACGATGTTTTTAAAGTTACATCGATATTCATGGAATTTTCTTGTTTTAGACATGACATCTTTCCGTTCGCATATGAAATTGATCAAAACATAGGGAACCAAACAAAATAAAAATTAGAAGGTTTCTGCAGGAGACTAGTTGTCAAATTTTAATAAAATTAAAATATTTTTTTACATAAGTTTTAAATCACAATCATACAAATAATGTGTCATCAACGAGTAACGCTTCTTAAACTCGGATGTTATAAAAATTATTTCAGACGATGTAAGATATTTATTCTCATCACATATAAACTTTTCACTAAATCAAACCATTGGTAGCCTAAAGAGGACATCTAGTGAATTGTTAGTGAACAGCTTCTGGAGTTCCGGTTTAAGTTCGACAAGGTATTTTCAGCGCCCGTTCAGAGTTTAACGACTTGTATTGAAAATAATTTACTGGAATACGTTATGATAATCAATAAGTGTACTTACTCCCTTCATACATAATTTGTTTTATAATCTTAAAAAATAACAAGAGAAAATATATACTCATTATAGTTTTCAAAGATAATAACGTGATATGTTAAAGTGGGTAATAATTCAAGCAAATCTTCCGAATCAACTGTAGAGGAAATGTAACAAGAAAATTAACTTAATTATTTACAAGGTCACACAGACTCAATTGCGCTGGAAAAAATACTTGTCTTGCTTGTTAGTTTTGTTCTTGGAATTAAATTTAATCTCTTCAAATCGGATTCTTAGTTGAGTGAATTGGAAATAGGGATTTTGCTCTCTATTATACTCAAACTCCAAAAAAACGTTTGTAATATCACTGAAGCATATTATAAGACTATACAGGCGGACTGAATTTGTACTTAAGTTTATATATCATTTTAAAAAGGTCACACAATCTTTTAATGCTGATGATATAACGATCATTAAAAAACATTTTTACAATTTCATATATAATCTTTTATCCAGTTTGGTGCATGTTCACAATAGCCTGAACAAAAATTGAGATTTGTTTAATAATTGCTGTTCTTCGATCTACTTTAAAATTTATAGCTCACTTGCAGGCCGATAAACTGTAATTCAGTTTTCTTGTTACACCAAATATCTTACAGTGAAGTAATTGTATTTTAAGCACTAAATAACTAAAAAAAAATTCATATATCTTGAACAAGTTAAGTAAACGCGTCTGCTTCATGTACCTAAATGAAAGAAATGATTTTTGTACATTTTAATTCATGGTAATATATTTATCTTGTTTAAGGAAAAGGTCAAAACAATTCTGTACGGTGTAATTATTTCTCCCACATTACTATTAGCATATGTTTTTCATTCTATATTAACATTTTATACACGAGTTTTGAACATACTTTTTCCCTTCCCAGTATTAGTGATAAACACAGAAGATGTAGGGTTCTACTGTACGCCAAAGCTTAATGTCTACACTACTAATATAGGAGTTCAGCCCTATGAATTTTAGCTATTGAAGTTTAGATCAAAGCAATGGTTCGGTCCAATATCATCACTGTAGCCCAGGCTCAGCATACACTTTAGGCTGTCACACTTACCGTTTGACATGTAGCAACAGACAACCATGGTGTCATCAGACCCACTCTACCATTAATTTATCTTTCATTACTTGAACATATTAGATTTGAGTAACCTGTGCTATTTCAAAGGAATAATCTATTACTGTATTAGTGTTATAACGAGAGAACAATCATTTATTAAATATGTAATGCATCTAATTATCTAAGGTATTAATTCTTAATCCATCTTAACGTAATTTGGCAAGGACAAGAAACCTTAATTACACTAAAACATAAAACCAATATTTAATACTTTTATTTTTTGTGAGGCCTTTCGATAGCAAGGCTATCTTCTTCAGACACATCACAAAAGTAAATACAAAAAGTAAATTTTATTTTTAATAATAGTTAACCATATGTGATTTAATAACAATTTGTCCTGTGTGGTGTAGTTTGTAAATACAATTAAATTAATTCTGGTATTGTACTATATAAATTTTGAATGTTATATTTGTAATCTTCGTTCAAGTAATATTGAATTTGTTATTGGTCCATCTTCTTGATTTAATAAATCTTCCGTGTTTGTTTGATTAATGTAATATGACTCCTTATGAATTTAAATATCTTAGAGTGTTAACATGTTTTCATAGATTTAGGTTTTTCTGTTATATGGTGTGTCCAGTAGAGATACAGTGGTGTGCGACGGCCGATTTTTCATTTCCGTTGAATTTAATGTGGAAGCAATGTTCTTCATATCGTGTGCGAATTTTTCTTCTTGTTTGTCTAATGTATTTTTTGTCGCAGTCATCACATTTAATTTGGTATGTACCTGATTTATTAATAATCTCTTCGTCAACTTTTTTAATTTTTCAATTTATTCTTTAAGTGACTTGTTGTTTTATATGTGACGCTTTTATTTGTATGTTTTTTAATGGTTTTTTACATCTTTTGATATATTTGTCCATGTAGTGCTAATCCAATTTGTGTTTGTGTCTTTTATAGATAAAAGTGTTGTCTTTGACTTTTATTCGTGTTTCTTTTTAGCTTATTTAAATATATGTTTGACTACATCTGTTTTGTATCCATTAAAAACGGCAACATCTTTTATATACTGAAGTTCTTTTAAAATTTTTCTTGTGATGGAGGAGTGTTTAATAATCTATATATTAATGAATGGAAGACTGCTAGTTTTTGTGTTGGTGGATGATTTGATTCATTTGTTATAAAACGATCAGTGTGTGTTGGTTTACGATATATATATCGAATTCTAATCGCTTTGAAATTGTGTTTTTTATTACTAAAATATCCAAAAATGAAAGTGAGTTGTTGAATTAAATTTCATGAGTAAATTTAATGCTGGAGTAAAATGAATTTAGGTGATTTATAATAGTTAAAATTAAATAATATATATTATTATGTAATGGCATCATTATGCCATCATTTGGAATTAAATAAATATATAGATATTAATACAGATTTAATATAAATTTGATATGTCTAGGTGTAAATATGTTACTTCATTCAATATTAAACACTTTATTTGTGTTCAAGAGGAAAAGTAATACAAATTATTTATGAACACATACACAAGAAGATATTAAACACATAATTATTTTTTGTAAATTTACCAACATGTTTAGATTATTTTTCGTAATCACCGGTTTTGAAACATTTTGTGCTTCTGGTTTTAAACGCTTTGTGCAAGATTAAAATAATATCTAAAAGAATATAGTTATCATGTAAATTCTTTGCTTTAAATGATCACGAAGCATGAGCAAGTTAACGAGCAATCATAGGAAGGAAATCCAATATTGTTATATGTAGAAGCATTGTTATATGTAATTTCATAATTTGTATTGTATATGGCTTGCATTTCAAGATTGTAGATGCAAGGAAAATAATATATGTTCCCAGAGGGTCTGGATAAGAGTTACAGCAACATGTTTTTAAATCATTGGTTTAGCATAAAAATCACATTTTTAATTTAAAAATTGGAATAAAACAATAAACATATAATTTCTTAATATTTTGTTTCAATGTGTTTTCAATTTGTTCCAGGAATGTATTTGCTACTAGGCATATAATACTTTATTATTAATATGTCTTTAAGCATAGAATAGTTACTTGGTAAAGCTATAACCTACTACTTATAAAGTAACTTAAACAATATATATATATATATATATATATATATATATATATATATATATATATATATATGTTAATTTCAATAAACATTGAATCGCAAAAAGTACTTGCTCCGCCGGGACTCGAACCCGGATCTCTCACTTGCCGGGTGAATGTGCTACCATTACACCACAGCGCTTAATTTTTTCCGATTCAATTATTTTGTATTTGGCCGTATTTGTTACATATGCGTTTAAATAAGCAAACTAACATATGATCAGAAGACCAAATACCTGTCAAACGACTTTTATTTACATTAAATTGCCATTTATACAATTTAATGTATATATATATATATATATATATATATATATATATATATATATATACGTAGTTTCTGTTTAACAAATATATTATTCATATATACATAGTTATTATTTACTAATGCAGCATATACCGAACTGCACGGGTTTGAAGACAATTTCAATGACCCAACAGCATGTAATGAAAGTTCTTATGAAACTGATTATAACTTTTCCAGATTAAAGAAAATTGATGATTTGATGGCTTTTTTAGCTACTTAGGAAAACCTTTGCTGCTCTTTGACCTTTTGATTCCAAGTTCAATACAGTTTTATCTTGGATCTAGAGGAAACTATGTACCTTGTGTCAGGTTTTTAGAACCTTTCAATCAAAAGTTTTCGTGCAAACAGCCAAACAGACAACACATAATTTTCAGAAGAACGTGTCCGTTCCCTTATAAGTAATATTGGCTTTAAGTAAAGTTCATTTGCTATTACACCCGTAATACATGAAACATTGACGAGTTACTTACATGTAACTGACACAATATCATTGACTTGTCTTGGTAATTTCCAGAGTATAAATATTATTTCAAAGTAATCATAAGTAAACATTTATACAATATAGTATATATTTATGTCACACTTGTCTTCTGGTCACCCACCTATTGTGAGACGAATCGAAAGAACCCGTTTACATGATACCGTGCACCACAAAATGTAAAGTGAAATGTCACAACACATATCAGATTTTCAAAGGAAGTTATGTAGTATCTCCCGAGATCACAAAACATTATTGAGTTTTATTTACTTTTTAATAATAACAATAACCTTAACTAGATAGATCTTCATATTTACTTCTGCAATATATTGATTCTCTAAGCAGTCTTATTAGGAAATCTAAATATTATTAGCGATACTTTGAAAAATGTGTTTGCTATTAAAGTAAAACCTGCTAGTGGAATCAATGTAAAATCTATTTCGAATAAATGTAAAATATATATGAAATGTTGTCATATCTACTTCGAATCAATGTAAAATATTCTTTACATAATGAAAAATATCCTCGAATAAATTATAAGTTAATGGTAAAAGTCAAATGTGATTTTGTTTTCACAAAATTTATCTTCTTATTTATTTATCGTTATTATAAAGCAGCTTTTAAGATGTGTCAAAGTGATAATATGAAATATACAATTACAACTTAAAACTACTACAAATTGTTAAACATAAAGTAACACTATCAATATTCGTACGATAATATGTTTAAAAATGTCAAGATACTACTGTACCTCATTTCTGAGTGTACATCGGTTTTGATAGTAATAGATTATATCCCTGTTCTAAATAAATAGTCCAGATAATTTGGAAGAAGTCCTAAATGACAACTGACATATTAATAATGTATTCTCAATGGATTTATTACTAATAATTATCTCTATAATTAACTCTTGATCCGAAATGAAAAAGGTTTTATACCGCAATAAGAAAATAATGGAGTTGTGAATCTCAAATTTTACACAGCCACAATATTGAAAGGAGCAATGCAAGGAACGAAGTAAAAGTATTTAAAAGGTGAAAATCTTAGCTATTAGTGATAAAAAAGTTCTTAGAGGATTTGTATCAATATCTCGATAATTGCTTATTAAACATTTTTGGAAAAATCTCATATCAATGCTAGAATACTTGTTGTTTTTGACTAGTTTTATAATGAATAAAGAAGTCATTTTTCATGTTACAAAATGTTATATTGAAAAAAATAGCATACAAAGCTGGCAAATGAACTAAACCAGTGTTTTTACAAAATATCAGTTTTTTGGGCTTTTTTGAACGTATTTTCTTTCCACAAGCTACGTTACGTAACGCAAAAATATGTCCGTAGATATAATTGAGCATGTGTAATGAACATAGACATGGTCTGTATATATCATTGGTATATATATATACAATTTTGAAACTGAGGTAATTTCAGGTAGTTGTTATGTTCGGCGAAAATATGCACAAATATTTGGTTAGTACTACCATTAACATAATTGAATTAGGCTGAACTGTACACAAAATCTAATGAATATATCATAAATATTCTAATAATTAAATGTTGTGTTAGTCCATGTGTAATTTAAATGTATATATAATGGCCAATGTTCCTTTTTAACAGTTTGATTTTATCAAGAGTGACCAAGACTTTTTCACACAACTTTTTTATACATCATCTTTAGGTAAGTATTGGATCGTATATAGAGAGGATATTTTCAGCTTTTATTCTCATCACGTCCAGAGTGTGTAAGGATCCATTTATCTCTATGAACGAACGGAGTAGCTTACCGTACTCATCAGGTTGCAAACGTGATAGTGGTATTAGCAAAGTGGAGTGGTTTCTGTCTTCCTTATTGACTGTCTAGTCATTTCAGTGTCAAATGATATAAATGTTTGGAGGATTATCGTTATCTGAGGTAACTAATAGATAAGCTAATTATCATCGCGAGAAACTAGGAGTCAATTAACATATTCATAAATTGAAATGGGTCAGCCGTTCTATTTAAATAAATTAGGGATAGTATAATGAAAGCTTAAGTTTTTGGGACATTTATCATCATTTATCGGTGGGCCGTTATATGATAAGGATATAACACCAAGTGTAAAAAAAATACTTTAACAAGAAAAATGCGATAAGAGAACATTCCTATTCAAAAAGTTTAAATTGCTTAACGTCGGAGTAGGCTCCATGAAGAAAAATTTTTTTTTCAAACGTATACTAAAAAAAACGTTTTATAAATAAAACTAAGTTATTCCGTTATGATTAAACATAACCATGAAATATAAGAAGGTTATAATCAATCAATCCTCATAAAATATAACTCAAAAAATCACAATGGTGTCAAAAATATAAATGTATTGTAAGATCTATGGTATTTTCCTTAAAGCAATTTAATATATTTTAAATTCTCTACTTACTTTAAATGGCTGATCGTATAGAGCGTACTCTCCCACCAGTTGAAGAACGTGAATTTTTTGTTGTGTGTACCAGTCTTTAAAAACGATATCTTTTGATTGTAATAAGGATTGACATTTATTTAGAGACTCCAACTTTACTACCTCTATATTGAAATTAAAAATCGATCCAATGAATATCACTTCGGGAAAAGGATCTTGCCCGCTGTGAGAGAAGGCGAAGTCTTCTATGTTGACATTATAATAATGTGCGTATACTAAGGATTCTACGATGTTATTTAGTACATGAAAGAACAATACATCATATTGTTGCAGTCTTAGTTGTGTCCTCCACAGTCGTTAGTGTTGACAAAAATATATTAGGTTTTCTATCGAAATTGAAGGGTATGAATGAAAAAAAAAAGATCCTAAGTTGTAAATATATTTCTAACATTTCAAAAACGTTTACAAATATAAATGATTTAATTCTAAATATTTTTTAATAAGCTTTAAATATTTCTATATCTTTTACAGACATTTTATTGCATTTACAGAAGAAGGACTTATAATCAGATCTATCTTTACAATGGCCTGGTAATCCCTTGAAAACAGGCTTTGTTAAAGTTTAAAAAGGTCTACAACCAATCCTTTAAAAGGTTTAGCAACTATAATTTACTTCATCAAAGATACATGTATTCAAGAAGTCTCATTGTTTCCTGTTAAACACATTTTAGGGAGCGTGAGGAATTCGCACTTCAAATGTTTGACCTCATACTGCAATGTTTCTGCTACGTGAATAGATGTGCTACTGAGGTTAAATTCGTACTACGAGTATAAGGGTTCAGATTTTCAAGATCCTTCCTATGGAGGATCAGAGATTTAAATAATATTTGGATAAAATATGTATTATGGAGATTTTAACACTGTAAAAATTCGTAATTCGAAGGTAAATATTATATTAAATGTTACGTTAATTCATGAGGCTTACAGATTCATTTGTTTAGAAATTAGTGCTATTAAGGGTTGTGTACGCGAAGTCTACTGTAGTTTAAAAAATACTCAAGTTATTCATTGTTATATTCCTCTTATAATTCTTTTTAAGTTATAAATACTTACTATGAATGGAAATATATGTCTAGAATAATTCTGCCTTACCCTTTATGTTTTAGCCTAATTAACTGTACATAACAATACCAAAACCTCAGTTAAAATAGATATATTTATCCAGCTCAAATTATATGTAACAAAAGCAATAAAATTATAATTACTGGCCATGGATGATAAATCATTAACACAGATAAAAGACTAAAATTGGTGACGTATTAACTACATACAAACTATATAAGCTTCTTGTAATAGATTTAACAATATGGAATCAATGTAATGCATTATTAAAAGGTAATATAGAACGGTATATTATGGAATGTTTTAATTTGTTTTACACTTGTGTAATAAAATGTTAGTTACAACCATCTTATTACTTACATGTTTCATGTGGTCGTTCAAATCTACGTCCAGTAGGAGAGTTGTACATCAACATTGTGTAATTCATCCCTAGATCGAGCATTGAAAATGTGGGTGTAAACATAATTTGATACAGCTTGATACGTGTTTTCAAACAATCCCTTTACATCCTCGTACAGCAAAGTGATATACACTAACTTTGTGTAATACCACCAGATCGAGAATTGCCGCGGTAGGTTTACACGTAACTTAATACAACTTGTTACAGTTGTCATGCAATCCTCACACACCCATCTTTAGTAGTAGTGATGTACTGCTACATTATGAAATCCATCACGAGAACAAGAAAAGCCACCATAGGTGTAAACGCAATTTACTACAGCTTGTAACATGTTGTCATGTAATCCCTTCACATTCACGTCCAGTAATAGTGCTGTACTGCCGCATTCTGTAATCCATCACCAGATCGAGCATTAACACCGTAGCTGTAAACATAATTTAATACAACTTTTAAATGTTTTCGTGTAATTGTCATACATCCCCCTTTAGTAGTAGTAAAGGTTAATTTCACACACACCCACACTATTACTGTTACATGATACAATCCATGACCAGAATATGAAAAATGCCACTGTATATGTGAAAATAATTTACTAGAGCTTGACACATGTTGTCATGTAATCTACATCAAGTAATGTTCTGTAACGACAACAACATGTAATCTATCATGGGACCTAACTATATTTTTAATATGATATGCTGGAGAACACTGACTCCTGCCTCTATATTACACTTTAAAAATGTCTAGATACATCTATGAACAAGTAGCATATAACATATAGTACGAGTCATATCATTACAAGCCTGGCCGTATGGGCCGTTAACTCAAGATGTATTACAAATTGTAATTGTAAAATTTAAATTTCCCCAGTTCTTCGATTTTAAAAATATATTCATATTTTCAATGAGTTACATTTTCTACGTATTTCATTGCATTTTTTAAAGAATCAATTCAATACAAAATAATCGAAGTAGTTGAAAAATATCAAAATATCACCCACCACTCAATTGGAAAACTTTGAATTTTACGTTAAAATCTTCAGTAATCTCGAGTATTAGACGCTTCGATGGTCTGGTGTCTACATTCTTTATACATGTTAATATTTCCCATAAGTAAACACACATAAGTAATAGCTTGCATATTAGAAAGTATCCAATATAAATCTATAAATTTTTCTTTATTACAATCTAAAAAGTATTCAACATATGATTATCATTTGTTCCTTGCTTACGAGAACAGCATAATAATATAATGCCATTAAATAATATACCATTATCTTACAAAATGAAGCATAGAAATAAATTCAATAATATTATTTTATTTCATTAATAAAGTCACACCCATATTCTGTATATCATAATTTGTTCAACGAAAGAGGCATAATTAAGAAACCTTATTTATTAAAAGGAACTAATGGTGCATCGATCATTAGTTACCATTATCTATCTGTTTACCGCTGTTGACTTATTGTCAAATCAGATAGTCGATAAACACGTCACAATCGTAACAGTACTCCTGACCACGATTGTTCCGATTGCAGCAAGGACTCTCTGCTAAACGGCCAGAAATATTGTCCTCAGCAGACGCTCTCTCATTGCCACGTTTAGTCCGTTGACCAAGTCGCCGAAGTCTTCCTTTGGTCCTCTTTTCTCGTACTGCTTCTCAACGGTAATGATCCATATAGACTAAGCATGTTTGAATTCGTAAACGTTAGTCCGATTTTGTATGTCAATTTTAATTTTGACACGACCAGCGTGACCTTCTGCTCTTTCTGCTTGTATTTTACCAGTAATTGTATAAATAAATTTCCATTATGCTGCGTAAATTCCACCAAAAAACATCGTGTATCAAGAATGTCAGGGGTATCCTTTTTTGCCTCACGAGATGAAGATTATCAATCCTATAATGGATATTAGGTCGGACACGATAAGAGTAAGAAATCATCACATTCATATGATATGTATATAAGAATGATTGTACAAATCAGTACGAATGTTAGGTCTTCAATGAGCTCTCTCTAACGGTCACTTATATACAATCATCCTCTAAAACATTCTGCCACGCATGCGCAGAACCAAAGGGGGCAATACCATATGTAACAATTGTTAAAAAATGCCCTTTTATTTTTAATAATATTTTACTCATTTATTCAACCTTTTACACTGTACTCTACACATTTTACTCTCCTTAATCTTATAGGATTATTAACAGAACATCACTTATCATTTTTACAGAATCCTAAGTTTTTGTGTAATGCAATAAACGAAGTCTTGTGGTAATCAAAAGTAAGCTGATTCTTAAATATTGCTAGAAACTAGATAACTAGAGATGAGTGTTGAAAATGGAGCTTGCATTGGCTACTATTAACTTATTTACATTTAAAAGAAACAAAAAAAGCTTTTTTAATTTTACATTTAAACTTTACTTAATGAACTTTTAATTTTATATTTAAAATTTGTAATTCATCTTGAGATAATGGCCCATTCGACCAGGCTTGTAATGATATTACTCGTACTATATGTTATATTTTTACTTGTTCATAGATGTATCTACACACAAAAAATACATAAAAAACCAATCGTTAAAACTTTTATTTTTTAGGCCTTTCGATAGGAAGAATATCTTCGTCAGACATTTTAGGAATTCTTATGGTAGGTAGTATAAAGGAGGATGGCATTACTCACAGAGTTGCACAGACGGTACCGCCCGTAGCGTGTTCTAGTTTTAGTGAATTGGAAAACAGTGATGGGGTTTAGGATACCGACTCCGCGATCCAAATGTAGATTGCAGTATAACTGCTAGTGAAGACACGTTTTACAATCCATTGATATTGTCTATAGATAGAATTTTCGGTGCCGAAGTTAAACAGCAATGCAGACCACTCACTAGGGCAGGTAGACCACCATAAACAAAAAATGTTAGAATGAGTCCTAAGGAATCATGTCACGATTTTATACTCCTTTCCTTTTACTCACTTCCACCATTGTATTATTCCTTTATCAACCAATATAATTCTTCATAGTGTTAAACTCTTATAGTTCTATTATATTGCTACTTCGTAAACATCTTAGCGTGTCCCAGAATCTCGCGAGGAGATCTATGCGTCATCTTCCGTCAATGTTTTCGATAATAAAGTCATCTTGCATATTGTAAAACAAAACTAAAGTTCAAGGCTCTGTTAAAAAAAAAAATTTCATATAAGCAGTCGTGGGACTGCCGATAGAAGTGAAAACGGAACTATTAAGTTGAGAGTAATTAAAACTATATGCAAAAATTATATAAAATTTTTTATGTTTTATTTATTAGTTACATATGATGGGTTAAACAAATCATGAACAAAATATAAATACAAAGTGGTTGAAAAAAATTATATGAAATTTTTTATGTTTTATTTATTAGTTACATATGATGGGTTAAACAAATCATGAACAAAATATGAATACAAAGTGGTTGAAAAAATAATTAATATACAATTATCTTAATTATACATAGTATTTATATTTACACGAATTTCAATGAATTCAAGTTTGAACATTATTTTCATTATTTACATCATTGTCATTATTAATTTCGACAATAATTAGAGTATCTGTTCGTTCAATCATTTCATTGTATTCTAAAAAAGATACAATAGGTTTATGGTAACTGAAATAATAAATAAAAATGTTTGATTGAAATTTATCTAAATATCGTATAAAAACAGCATCGATAGTCGTTTTATACTTTGTTGTACTGACTTTTCGATCATTAGACATAGTCAAACCTAATGTTTCATTCAAAAATTCAATTAATGATAAATTTTTGTCATCTGCGAAGTTAATATTAAAGTCTCCGCTTAATATCAATGTTTAAAAATATATTCGTTGTTTTCATTATTCATTTATCTGTATAAAAATATTAATATGTTTAATACTCACTTTTATACTGAAGTCAATGAATTTAAATTCAATAAATAAACAGTAATCCTTCAATTAAATAATTACAATAATAGTCAAATTAAAAATTCACTTAAATAAACAAAATCCAGTACACACAAGTTGAACTTCCCACGTGGTCAATTTAACTTTACTTATGTATTCTACACTCTAATACTTAATGTACAACGCGTCACATTTACAATTACAGATGTACTGCTACTATAACGTATTGTTGACGTGACTCACAAAATTATACTTATCCAAAAAGCGTCCAACGCGCACATAATACAGTCAGAAATAGTCGATGTATTAGTGTATACGTGTACACAGGCTACTGCGCGTGCGCTAGTCTGGCTCTCCATAGCTATAGATATACTATTATCATTAGCATATTACATTGCGTAGATTTAGTATTAGGCGTTTAATATATCATAAATAGCACAAAGTGACTAAAATAGAATAAACAAATTTTCCAAAGATTATTAACGTTTCCATGGAAACCACTTTAGCATGTCGGTGACGCGAACCGAGGATTTTACCCTCTACCAAAACGCTCAACGTGCCTAAAGAAGTTTTCACTTCAAAAATCAAAGAAACCATTACTCTCTAAGGTTGGATATAAAAATTACGAGTTGATAATGTAGTCTCCTTCGCATACTGATAAAAACAAAATAAATAATAATACCTTCCCTAAAATCAATGTGCAACAAAACTACAACGAAAGAAAACAGACCAGAATATTCTTTGAATTCTTTGGGAAAATTTTATTCCAGGATTATTCATAACGAACACCCTCATTCAAACTACAACAAAATTAATTTTATTTTTTTTAAGAGGACTCAGTCTGCAAACGATCCCGTTAATTATTCTTACGTAATCACTCTGTAAACAAAAGTTTGTATGGAATATTGCTATCCTGCATTTAAATATTACTAATAAACCTATATAAGGTAGCTCTGATTCTAACATCTCTAAAGATGGTAATAAGTGATGAACCACCATGCTGTATTTGATGGCTGGCCTTGCTAACCGATAGTTGGATCTAAATCCATTCACCTAAATCCTCTTTCCATTAATTAAAAATGTTAAAAGACATTGTTGGTACTACTAGTACTTCTCAAAAAGGGCCTTTGCTATCAAATTTTCGTAATGTTCAGTAATAAACTCGAGATGGAAACATCCCTTCTATAAATAATAAGGAAGGTTAGCGGCTTTGAGAAAATATATTTTGTGCTCAACATTCTTGAATACCTTTCCACATTGCGTGATGAAAATTTTTGGTCAAATAGGTTATTATTATGATATGTACAAAAGATTAAACTTTCTAGATCAACATTTTTACTGTATTTGTTAACCAGATTTGAAAGGAAAAATGTAAAAACAAAATAGTCCATCACAATAAACACGACAGTAACTTATTATCATAATGGATGATTTAATGAGAGAATTCTCTAAAAATCCAGTGGATTTATTTACCAGAGGCTGTACCACGGGAATACAAGTGTTTTATTCACACCTCAAATTAGATTCCACCAAATAATAGGCAGGGAAATATTTCGTTAAAAACGCATTATATCGTGTTTTATATAGTTTGGTTACAGCTTTTTGTGAATGCAGTAAACATTGTTTCCATAGCAACATACCACTGACTGTTAAAGAATGGGTTAAAATAGGTAATATTAAACATTTTAGTCATTCAATGTCAAGAGGTTGTGATTCTTGGAAGTATAAATGCCAGTTAACGCTAATGTGGGAGAACTGCAAAAAGTTATATATTTAATTTGGTCTCCAATAGTAAAAGTATTATTAATTTTGTAGTCAAGCAAAGAGAATAAACTGAACGTTTAAGCCATTTTGAAGTGAATCGATCATATTCAATTTCTACAGGCGCCGAGACAAGATCTTAAAGGTGAATGGATTGCTAACCACCTAAATTATGCTGTTAGGTCAAGTGTCGCCTAGCTAAAGATTCGAGAGAATTCTTGTGGAATTGGATATCGCTAACAACACATGACGTATAGCTATTGTTGAGTATATCTGGTAAAATGAGTGTGTAAAAGAATTTCTTTAACTTATAATAGTTAAAATTGAATAACGTCATTTATTATGTAATGGCATCATTATACCGTCATTTAGAATGAAATAAATGTATAGATATTAATGTAGGTCTAATATAAATGTGATGTGTCTAGGTATAAATATGTTACTTTATTCAATATTAAACACTGTATTTGTATTCAAGATGGAAAGTAATACAAATAATTTTTCAGAAAGGGATAGCCTGCATGAGGTAGCAGTCATTATTCACGAATACGCAACATAAATTATCTAAGAACAGGGACTGTCTCATACTTCATGTGATATCTTCCGGAATCCCAGTATGGTTAGGCTTCCTCAGAGAATAAATATTAGGTTCTGGAGTGTATAATAATTCAACTGAATTCCAAATATAGTAAAATAATTTTTCATTATTTTAATTGTTTTGTAAATATATAAATAGTATGCACTTATCGTTTCATTATGATTAGGTTTTTAGATTGCAAACATAATATGTTCATGTTTGTCACAGTTATTCAATGAAAGGATTAAAAACGCAACGCTATTTAAACATGCTTTTATTATTTATTTATTATGTTGTATTTTGCATCATAAATTAAACATTTTAAATCTTAATTAAACAACTTAAATTAATATGCGAATATACAAAAAAACCTAATTATGCTAAACCGTTAAATATTATAAACTTATGTCTGGCCAGATAAATCTCGTTAAGAAACAGTTAATTATCTTACTATAGGAAATAAGGGTACATATATACCTTATAATAATAAAATTATTTAATTAAATTGTGACTCCAGCGTTTATTTAAAACACCACTAGAATAGTGCTCCTCACTTACAAGAATTTCATTGAAATAAAACTTCTTTGGACACCATCATAACTGGAAATTTTACTCTTTTATAATGATGGTAGAAGAAGTCACACAGTTTACGTACACGTAATCTCGAAGCAGGACCTATCCTTAACTCAAAACGTTGGCTTAACTTTCTGCACTTAACTGAACACTTTTAAAGCTCGATATAATAGCAAATCCCCGTCTCCTCGTATTACTTGGGAGATATCTGGAACATTTACATAACATAAGGATCTAGATGGTATGTGTTATCGTGATAAGAAACTGTTGTAGTGTATTTTGAACGTTACTGCCGCTCTCAGTGATGGAATTGGTGTGAAGGACAGTGACAGAATATTGTTGGTGAGATGAATCACTGTGAGAGGAAATACCAACATGAAAGGCAAAATACAAAATAAAAATGTATCGAAAAATGTTCTAGATGCATATAAATTTATTCTGTGTTTTTTATTTATATGAACCAGGCAAATTTGGGTTTTCGAGATATTTTGTGATTTCAATAATTTTCTTCATTTTCAGTAGTTAATTGGTAACTCTGTTATTTGTTATATACATTAACTATAGACAATTTTTACTTTTTTATAAAAACGAGTTATGAGCAAAATTTCTCAAGGGGATAAATTACAGAATAGGTCATCGATCCTTCAATAAAAGACTTTGAACCCTTGCTCTGAGTACTGTACAAAAGAAATTGGAGCTAATTACATCAGGCCTGGCCCACCTGGTGTCGCTAGACGGGTTCAAAGCCCTGATTGAAGAAACAGTACAATTTTACAGAATTAGCTCTAACTTCAAAGGATGCTAGAAACTATCAACCGTGAATTAATCATTCAGTTAATTCAAATTTACTGCGTTGATTATGTCATATAAGCTAAAAAGTTTTGAATAAAATTGGAAAATATACTTTTTGTTACTTATTAGTTTTGTAGTTATTTTTTAACTAGTAACTCATCTATATTATATTATTTACCTATTTAAAATCTTTTGTATACAAAGACAATGATAAAGTAATAACAAAACAATTTCTCCTAGTGTAGTCTAGGAGCCGAAAGCCAATTTGAATTTTATGAGCACAATCAGGTTTTTTTGGTGCAGGTGGTGTACGGTTTACTTCACAGTGTCACTTTATAATTTACGCTATTTTCATTGATACATTTCTGTTTTTATTTCATGATAGCTATAGATAAATATTTCCTATGGAAGTTGGTGATCAACAGCTACATTTCTTTTGGGGGAACACACAGTTTCTATCCCTAATGAACACGAATCGACGATATTGACTATTAAGAATAAAATTTACTTTTTTCGGGCAATATGCAAGACTAACAAAAGATTTTTTCATATTATTAGTTATCATTAATCAATAATAAATTAAAATGCTAGGGAATTTCGGCAAAAAGTCGTTACTTAGTAAAACATAGAATTCACGGTAATAAGTGGGCAAGATGGCTCGTATAGTCACACTGTATACAACAACTTATTTTCGTAGAAATTACGAGAAGGTGTATATTTCGTCGTTGTAATTGACAACGTCAGAACTAATGAAGTTGATTAATAAAATGTCTTCACCACTAGTTTGGAGAAACAACCATAAACGGGCTTTATATCTGCATGAAATAAAACCTCAGCTGCTGTCCAGCAGCAGTACCTTGCCGCTAATTACAGTATGGATGATACATCATTCTCCTTAACAAGTTTGGAAACAATCAAGTTGGTAAACATTTTTAATCATTAGTGTGGTAAAATACTCAAAGAGTCCAATATTATCGTATAAAGCCCCAGCCGCTGTCTCGCAGCAGTATCTCACCGCTCATTACGACTAACTCAAGGACATTGTACTGCAAAAATATTGATTTATAATTCGCCGGACGTCATTGCCAATTATAAGTTTATAGTTATACAATTGGTGGTTTATGTAACATAATTAATTTGTAAAGCAATATTTGTTTGTGATGAGGGGTAATTCGGTTAACTAAAGTAACCCAAATGGAGGTTAGTTAAATTTTTCTTTTAGAAATCGGTTAATGATAACCAAACAACACACGTCTATCACTAACAGAGAGTATTATACAGGGTGATTTACGAAGTTACGCAGAAACTGTGGGAACTCATTATACGTGTACAAATAATAGAAAATATTGTATAAACATGAATCTGGAAATCCTACGTTAGCGAGTTAATCCTCCTGGATTTCAACTCACCATATACGTAAAACGAGGTCTTCCTGAAAATTTGGTAAATTACATTAAGGGGCGAAGTCAATATTTTCTTATGGTTCTTGACCTAAAAATTAAATAAAATATGTCCCATAACTGGAAGTTAAATTATTTTTTGATAAATGCAAAAAGTAAAGTGATGAAACAAATTTTTCATCTTTGGGAAAGAAGAACATTAATATTTCACCAAGACACAGATCAAAATCTTTCAAAAGACCTGCAGAAAATTGTAATAATTTATAATAACCATACTTTATAGTATAAGCATAAGTAATTTACATGGACCTCGTTATACGCGGTGAGCGGGAATCTGGGCGAAACCTTTCGCTAGACGTAACTCGCTAATAACCCATTTCCGTACGGTGTTTATATAAACTTTTTCATTATTTTACATGGATAATGATATCCCAGAATTTCAGTATACTTTCCCGAATCACCCTGTAAGACTGCTGTTCCACAACCACCATGGATGTCTAAAATCTTTGTTTTCCTGAAGTAACTATATATCAAGTATCTAAATTAATTATATGAACAAGATGTGTCATTAAAAATAAATTAATAAAACATTAATTTTGATGTCAAAACGTTGTCTGATGTTGCTTTTTCAAAAGGGGACGTCTTCAAGCCGCGATCAAATCAGTTCGTGACTGTAATGTGGTGCAATGTCTTAAGCTATCAAAGCTTTTAAAATCATTCAAATATATTCATGATGCATATAAATTACAATGATACTTATTAGATTGGAGTGGAATGAACTAAACTGAAACTAAACATAAAACATACATTTATCCAACTAGAATACATGCATAAATTTTGTTCACATTTACATCAGCATACGCACATTTATGTAAATGTTTAATCTTTGCATCGTATAAATACGTGTGTCTGCTTAAAATATAATCATATGCAAATTGAAATAAATCGTGTTATAATTTAAAGAATGTATTGAGGTCTTTAAATAGGATGGTAATAGATGTGTTTTTTACAATTTACAAACATAATATATTGAAATTATCTTTATCGAGTTTTATTCAAATCATACGCGTGTATTATATTTTTAACTATTCAAATTCACAAACAGGTATTTTATTTAGGTAACTAGATTCGAAAATATTTTATTCGTGACATCTTATTTCAAGAAAATTACAACTCTAGTTCGGTAAATAAATAGCTTAGAATAGATTACAAATAAACTCATACTACTAACCAACTATTATTTGCCCGTAACACGTTTAGTTAATCAGCACAACTGACGTTGATGGAGTGATTCGGTTATCTATTTATAACGTTGTAACGCTGCACTGTAGAGTATAATGTCTATCATCCAATAGACATTGATTGACTCAGTTTACAATGATTATATTGTATATTTGCTGCTTTATATTGATTTAATACCAAAAGCGTTAAGGTTTTTAAGTTTGAGGTGTTCTACTTAATTCTGCAACATTCTGATTTGATGAATATTTACAACATGGTGATTAAACAATGTAGAAATGCTTTACAGCACGAGTAGCGATACAGGCTTTTCTGGGGTTGCGTGAATACTTTCAGGCTTATTGCTCATGTATTTTGTCTGCGTTTGTTAGAACGATATATGATTGTACTTGTTTAATTATAAATTTCTAACTATCCTTGCAATAATGGTTTTTCATAAAACATATGTAAGGTTTCTCGGTGCTTGCCAGCGAAATTCATGGACTCGAGCATGTTGTAAATTACATATATATATATATATATATATATATATATATATATATATATATATATATATATATATGACACTTTATCCAATTTTAGTTCGTTTCCGAAATATCATGTGGATAAACAAACAGAAATGAACATTATTTCAAATACCAACTCTTACACGGAGAAGAATGTGAAAATTATAAATGTAGGTTTTCTATTTCAGAAACACATATATGAATATGCCAGCCATTATGGAACTGTCCTGGGTACGAAAAGGGATCCCGCTAAGACAATCACTAGCTCTGGTATTATGTTCTAATTCTGAAGAACTCATTAGCGCAATCAAGAATGATCGGATCTACAACTGAGTAGCCTTTGGCAACAGAACTTCCTGTAATTATTTTCCATTTCAATTGAAATGTCCCTCTTGAAAACATATCAGCACAAAATGTTTTGACAGATGCAAGATATAAGGTATCATTTCTACTTTTCAATATTTCAAGCCTTGGGTAATTTTAACAAAATGGCAAATACTGTTATAATGGCTGAGATTTATTTTTAATAATAACTGTTAATGACATTTTGCAATTCGCAATTACGATTCATTAGTTTTTATTTTTTTACTTGTAATAACTCGTGAGAACGAAATTTTGCTTTTGGTTATAACTGTACAGTAGATCAGTAGATACCCACAAATAAAACCAATGTTTCACTGGTCTGTGGCTAAGGTGGTTGTGAACCATTTAGGTTTATGCATTAAAATGTGCCCTTTTAAATCAAAATAAGGGCAGTATCCATCTCATATTTAAAATGTGTACTGTAAAAGTTACATCACAAATTAGGTTAAAATTAAGCTATAGGTGAGATTTGCTTAAAAGTGAGGAATATATTTTGGACCAACAACACTAATAAATCAAAAATTTAAGATAGAACTCTTAGCTCACTGTTATTAGTACTCGCTCTTAGTAAATAATGCCTCAGATTATAACATATTAAAATATAGCATATATAATGTTTATAAATTACATTATTCTTGTTAATTTAGGTAATACATTATATTTAAAACAATTTATAATTATTACAAATTACCATATTCACCAAATGAGCAGAAAAGATTGAGGGAATATGGTATCAAAAATAAACTTTAATAGACTTTAAAGATATTAACTGTAATTTCTCTTACCAAAGGTGTATCAATATTAGATATCCCAATATATCTGTCTTGGGATTGCTAATGAGTCTCAGTGAATTATAATAGAATAAGTAAATCTAGTGACGTCTTTAGTATGATCTCTTTTCATACTGAGAAACTTTATACAATGCTAGAAAATACATGAACGTGAAAATTTTTGTTTTTATTTGTACGTTTATTATTGTAATGTTTGGTAGAAAGTAAAAATATTGTATTCGAATTTTTTTTACAAAGTACTAAATAACATAAAAGTTTTCTTGTTTTAGTCAAAATGGATACAGAATATACAGTCCTATACGCTAATCTATGCTAATGAGTGTCTGTAACGTAACTCAGTTATACTCTATAGTGTAGCGTTAAAAATTTGTAAACAGGAGATAACAATTTCATTCCATAGGTGCCAATTGTAATACATACCAATATCTGCGATGGACAGTTGAACAGTGGTGAGTTGCATGAGTTTACTTGTTGGGGTGTAAACCCATATCATAACCTAATAATTACTAATTTGAATCTTTTTAAAGAACCTGTCCCAACTAGTTTCTTAATGCTTTTTCTGGATGCTGCTCTGTATATTTATTTTAAATCTTAAGTTATGTCTCTACTCGTTAAACTATGTTGCAAAGTGAACAATAGAAATTGACTTCATCCTATTCCATGAGCCTAGTACATCTCAAATGTGAAATTGAATATGAATTTTATCGTATGAAATTGTTATACTTTTTTGCTTCAAATTAAATACAATTAAATTTAAAAAGTTTTTAGGTTAAACTTTTGTATTTATGTAAAAATTAAACCTATAACATTTAATTTTACAGGTTTTTTAATTGTGGCATTTGAAATAATTATAACACCTGTAAAGTATTAAAAATCAACAATATAATTTATAATATTAATGGTATTATTTGAGGAAGGAACGTAAATGTAAATGAATATGTTCCTTAACACGCTGACTGCTGCACACGTTATATTCCTCAAAATATAAGACGAAGAATTTATTTTTAATCAGTACAGAATCTCAATGATGTCTGATAGTAATTTTAGTTAAAGTATGAGTAAATATATTTTGTAAGAAGTAAAACCAATTCGTTTGATTTTTTACAGAAAATAAGTTAAATAACACATACGATAGTCTGCAGTAAAATAAGTAGAATAATATTATATGGCCACTACCATTCTTTACTATGTACCACGCTTAGTTGAACTTCACTGAAACACTGGAAGTTTAAAACACAACTTGACATTAATCAATGTTTACACGAAGAGAAAGTTACATCCTTCAACGAAAATAAATGTGTAACTTTCTGCAGGTGTAGAACTTACTTAATACACTGCAATTTAAGATTACGCCACACCAATTGTCGCGTAACATGCTTGTCAAAGATTGCATGACAAATTTTAGTATGATTTAAAAATTTCATATGATATTAATCTTTAGTTTGAATCAAATTATTTCGTTCATCTATTTCATCTATCCACATTATACCAAAATAAAAATCATTCACTAAATCTCAGATTTTATAGATAAACATGAGATCTTTTTGCAGTATTGGCGGTCTGAGTAAGACATGTACTGAACTTATGGTGTTCTGGGTTAAGCTTGATAAGGTATTTGCCGTGATAAGTTTAATATTCACGCCTTTTATACTGAATATATTTTACTGTAAGACGTACATGAACTATATAACCAATAGGTCTACTTAATACCTGCATGAATATTACAGTAAAAAATATTTTTTTATAATCTTGAACAATAACAACAGAAAATAAATTATTAAAATAGTTTTGCAAGATATTAACGTGATAAGTTGAAATGCGTATTAATTCTAGACAAATCTTACGAACTAACTGAAGAGGAAAGTAACATGGAACATCAATTATCTAAGAGATTACGCAGACTCATTTCAGATTAAAACAATACTCGTTCTGCTTGTCAGTTCCATCCTTGGAACCACGTTTAATCCCTCCAAAATAGATTCTTAGTTGAGTAAAATGGAAGTGGAACTTTGTGCTCCACGATTTTCAAATTTCAATAAAATATTTTTAATATCTCTAAAGCCTATTATTACAACGTACACAAACTATACATAACTTTAAAGGAAAACTGAATTTGTACTTAATTTTATATATCATTTTAAATTAGTCTTGTAATCTTTTAAGTCTGATAATATAAAAATTATTGAATCAAATTTATTAATGTCATTTATTTTATCCTGTTTTCTGGTTTTTTCAAAGTTGAATAAACACAAACTGATATTTATATAATAACTGGTGTTCTTCAATCCACATTAATATTTGGGGTGCTGAGAAACATAGTGGTGTAAGTCAAGATTTTGTCCCATTTGTGTTCATGACATATTCTGTTTCAAAAATGTACTATTTATTTAGGATCATAGTGAATCAAGTCGTAACTCCTATAATTGCTACTAGGTGACAGCACCTACTGGTAGTATTTAACAAATATTGGAAACTGTTTAGAAACATAGTGAAGTAAGTTTGACTTACACCACTATGTTTTTAACAGCTGATTAATTTTGTTGTTGTGAGTAAAGATTGTTTAGTCAAATAAGATGAATAATAACAAAGAATTATTAGATTTGCTGAATGTTAGCGATGATAGTGATAACGATAAGGATTATGTTCCTTCCGAAGAGGAAGCTAGCTCATCAGGTGAGTTAATTAATATAGCAATAAAATAATAATATTAGCAGTAGATATTGTAACAAAAAGTTAGGTTAGGTTTTATTTGGATAATGATATTAGTAATAAAACTTAAATGTTTGGTAAATAAATAAAAGTTAATCTTATCTTTGTCAATTATAATCTTTATAAAGAATTTTGTAGTGAAAAACAACTGGACCCTGTAAAAGAACACGTTTACCGCTATATTTTTAATAATAACTTCAATTTGCAATTTCATCCTCGCAAGGACACTTGCAAAAATTGTGATAAATACAAACAGTTAATCAACGTGGAAAGTGATTCTGATAAAAAGGCTCAATTGGAAAGAGACCACATATTGCATCTGGCAAAAGCAGATAAAGCTCGTGATTCTTTGAAGGCTGATGGTGAATTGGCAAAACAAAATGATAATGTATACACTATAACGGAAGATTTACAGAAATCACTTCCATTTCCAGTACTAACCGTCAGTGAAGCATATTACAGGAGAAACATGTACTGCTATTATTTAAGAGTACAGTACATGATGTAGCAAAAAATGTGGGGTATATGTATGTATGGGATGAGACTATTGTGTGTAGAGGTTCGCAAGAAATTTCTTCCTGTCTAGTAAAGCACATTAAGCAGAACCTCCACAAACATGTGATTGTATATAGCGACACATGTACAGGATAGAATAGAAATATGAATATGTCTTTGTCATTGTTGAAACTAACTCAAGGAACGAGTGTAGAGATCATAGATCAAAAGTTTATGATTTCAGGTCATTCCTACCTCCCCAATGACTCTGAATTTGGTTTAATAGAAAAGCAGCTTGTAACAAAATTATTTACACACCTGATGATTGGTATAATGTGATTAAGTCATCAAGAAAGCAAAACAAATTTATGCTAGTTAAGATGCATGAAGAAGATTTCTTGAGTGTTCATGGTCTTGAAAAGGCAACCATTACGCAAAAATGGATGTGGACGGTGAACCAGTAAACTGGTTGAAAGTACAATGGTTTAGATACGAAAAGGGTAAACCCTATTCTATCTTACACAAGTACACTTTGAATGAGAACATTCCATTTAATGTTATCAATGTTAAGCCAATAAGAACAGGAAGCCCTCTTGACTTGGGAGCTATTAATCAAGAAAAACTGTACAATGGGCCACGTGTTATAAATTATTTAAAGAAAAGGGATATGTTTGTTGTTTCTCCTTAAATACATTCCACCTGTACACCACAACTTCTTCAGAGGTATCACAGGCTCCCAGGATGTTGAAGACGTGGGCCCTCACAACCCTAGCGAAGAAAATGAAGTGGATGCTGATGAAGTGGAGGAAGAAGAGAGTTGAAAAGTATGATACTGAGTGGATAAAAACAGTAGACTGACATAAAAAGAATTTTCTGAAAGTTTTATTTTAATCTGTTGTGTGTTTTTTGGAAATAAAAGTATATTACTATTAATATAATAATTGTTTTATTACAAACAGTGAATACACTTTGAAACATAGTGGTGTAAGTCAGTTAGTTAAAAATAAAAACCTCATAAGAGGTGATTTTTCTAGACTATACTTGCAAACTTCTTATCTATAATAAATATAAAGTATTTCTGATGCTAAAAGTTTACTGGAAAAAGTATACTTAAATTACTGAATTTTTAATAGCTTCAAACGCAGAACTATGTGTCCTGAAAAATATCATTAGACTGACATACACCACTATGTTTCTCAGCACCCCATTTATAACTCGCTTTCAGGCCAATATAAATGGCAATTCATTTGCGAGTTTAACCGGTATCTGTTATAAACAATATAATCTCTGCCAATCATATAGATGCTTCAATAATAAAACCTTGTGTGATCCTCTCAGTGTTTTTGTCCTTGTTTTCTTCAGTGTGTTGCTATTCTTTGGTGATATATTTGGGTTCCATCTACTTATATCAAAATTATAACAGTCGTACTTTTGGCTTAAAGATAAACAGAAATTTGTCGCTCATAGGCCACATGATTATTTAGATATCTGTAGTAGTTCATGGGACTTGATATTTGGAATATTAAAACCTCCTAGTTTTTAGAGCATTTTGAATGAACGTCCTCTGGAACAAGCAAGACCCCAGTCCTTTGGAAGCTCCAGGGTTCTAAGAAAAATGCCTCCAGGATTTCAAGGCAATATTCACACTTTTAGAGCTTTTTGTCTTTGGGAGCAACCAGATTTTGGAGGTTCTCAACCTCTGCGTATCTTTAGCCCCTAGCAGCTCCTATATTTCTAGGAGAGCTTCTAGAAACGTCCTCGGACCGCTCCCGGATTTTGGTGTTCCTGCTCCACAGAATTTTCAGCCTCTAGTAGCTCTTAGCTCATGCAGACTTCCACTCACTGGCAGTTCCCAGTACCTGATACTATTTGAATTTACCTCTTTCTTATCTGATCATGAGCCTTAAGTCCGTTACTGCGAAAATACCAGTAGTATACTATTGCCGTTTCTGGGACAAAGCACCTCAGACCGGTACTCGGACAAACCATGTGAGACCGAATCTGGGACAGAATTGTTAGAGAGCGGTTCAGCGACTAAGAGTGTGAGAGTGGGTTTGCATAGATCTATGGTTTTGTGATGCTCCAGAGACGAGGTTGGTCACCACCGCGTCGCGCTAATCACCGCGCATCTCATCGCTCTCCCGTCACCGCCACCGCGCAGACACCACGCGTTGTTACTGTAAGTATACAAGCAATCGACACGCGCCTCGTCATCACCGAGCCGCGCGACTGCTGAACCGTCACCGCCACCGCGCCGTGTGAGACGCCGCGTGTTGTTTCTATAAGTATACAAACAATCGGCACGCGCCTCGTCACTGTCCAGTCACCGCCGCTCCGCGCGAGACACCGAAATTGTAAACGTATGTAAGAGAACATACTATGGAAATTGCAAAGTGTATTGCAAAGAGAAAGTCGAAGACCAATTTTTACCTAGACCGTTACGGTGTCTTATTGTAGGACCGTCTGGGAGTGGTAAAAAGAACTTGTTATTGAGTTTAATTTACAACAACGATAAAGTTCCGTTCAAGAATCTATACTTGTTCAGTCGTTCAATAGAACAACCTGCATATGTAGATCTGCGTGAACAATACAGTAGATTAGAAAAAAGCCTTAGAAGACACATTGCGTTTTTCTATTCGTCCTGTCAAGATCTCATTTCTATTTTTATTTATTTTTTGTGTGTTTAAGGGTGTTAAATACATATTCATGTAGAGTTTTAAATTGTATTGCAGCAAAATAAAGAATTTCTATTCTATTCTATCGATGACTGCAAACCAAACTCACTTGTGGTATTCGATGACTGCCTCCTAGAAGAGCAAACTAAAATCAAAGACTATTTCATTAGAGGACGTCATAAAGGGATTTCTTGTGTCTACCTGAGTCAGAGCTATTGTCGGGTTGATATGCAGGTCATACGAAACAGTGTTAATCTGTTGTGTCTGTTTACAATGAACAAGTACTATACAAAGAGAGTGTTCCAGGACTTTGTAGGTTCTGACATGACTTTAAACCAATTTGAGGCTCTCTGCTTTGAGTGGTGGAAAACACCTCATAGATTCATGCCTATTAATACAACAGCTAAACCATACAAATGGAAATACATGTGCAATTTAAAAAGGAAACTAAGTGTTGAATAATACTTTGTTGTAAAACGTTATAGCAAACGTGATTTAACGTTCTCCAAACGTAATTTGACATTCCAGTTTAGACGTTATTTGACGTTCTTTAAACGTAATTTGACGTTCCCCAAACGTAATTTGACGTTCTCTAAACGTGATTTAACGTTCCAGTGTAAACGTAATTTAACGTTCTAGTGTAAACGTAATTTGACGTTCTAGTGTAAACCTAATTTTACGTTCCAATGTAAATGTGATTTGACGTTCCAGTGTAAACGTGATTTGACGTTCCAGTGTAAACGTAATTTGACGTTCTAGTGTAAACGTGATTTAACGTTCCAATGTAAACGTGACTTAAGAGTTTTGAAGAATAACTCTGAATCTATTACTATAAGTATACAACATGGCGAACAAACTAGATGCAAAAGAAGCAAGACGACTTGAAAAAATTCAGAGTGTCTTGGCTGCAAAGTTCAAACGTGCTGAACAGGATGAATTAAAAAACTTCTCAAACAAAAATACTATATCTTCAAATGCCAATGAGACGTCTGCTAATCGTAACATATCAATAACACATGATCGACCGCTCACTGTTTCTAAAGCTAGAAAGTTGGATGAGACCGGAAATTACAAAGTGAGTTTGCTCAGACCCATTTCAAAGAGTTAGAAGATGTTCTAAAATCAGAAAAAGAACGAACCAATCACCAGAGCCATTAGGGAACAACAACATAGAGAATTGGAAACAAATAAGATACGTAGTCAAAACCGTATGAAACAGTTGGTAAGATTTCGGCCTAAAACATCAGATCGTCGAACGTTTGAGGATGTAGATTACGATGATGAGCCAGAAGTACAACCTCAAGAGCAATCGATGAAACAGTTGATGGATTCTAAAGTAGTAACACTTGGTTCTGTAGGAGCACGATACCCTCCAAAATCCAACGACAAAGAGTTTGTTATTTGGTACGATGAAAATCTAGAGCAGCCGATGATCGGTTCCGAACCGATTACATTTGATTATGATGACAATATATTAATCAGCTCTTAAAAGAAATGCAAAGGGACTCAGGGTCTTTGGAGATAGTTGACGAAAAACAATATAGTAGAGAAGGATCTGTACACCGATGAAGACTGTAACTTTTACAAGGACATATTGGTGAGGACAAACTCACTTTTCCAAAGAAACAATCCCAAAAGTAGTCTTCCCAAATTAAGTCAAGGACTAAAGTGAAAACATATGATAAAACCTATTTGGGATGAGTTAGTGAATGGAAAAGTGGCAACAATTGGTTCAGGATTAAAGGTTTTCAAGGAAAATCCGGTCGAACATAGGCACATCAAGAACTTCAAAGACCAAATTGACAGGTTACACTACACTCAAGCTCAGGAAGAAGCTGGGAACAACAACTTTCATAATGAAAAACTGTCTGTGGTTGATTTCCTTCACGATGAAATGGAAGACATTAATGCTACACCTAAAGGGTTGAATTATCTAGTCAGATTTTTGTCTGTTTTTCCATGTTATAGAAGGTAAAGGGCTTTTGAACGACATCATCAACAAGTTACTATTCGAGTTACATGCGCCCAAGAACTGGAATCTTGATACGTACAACTACTGTGGGCCCGGCATTATGCTTGACAATAGACTTGCTAGGGGAGATAAGGGAATAAATCCCCTCGACGAAGCTTATAAGAAGCATGATATATGATATAGGGATCATAAAAACACAGAAGACAGGTGGAAGGCGTACAAAATATTACAAAAGAAAGCTTGGGAGAGAGTTACCTCAGATGATGCTGACTTGAATGAGCGTATGGTCGGCCTAGCAACAACAGGAGGAATGTGGTTGAAACTTAAACTTGGTATGGGGTTAGGAACTTCAGGATGTATCTACCCATCAGATATATAAAGCAATGAAAGCAAATATTTTTTACCCTATATATAAGAGAGGATATATTAGAACATTGATCAGTGGTAAAACCAATGATGGAGAAACTGTATATTGAATTTTCGAGCGGTATAGCAAAAAGTGAGTATAGAACTGTAATGCCAGTTTCAGAGCTCAACTTCAATGCACCCAACAACAATACAACATTCAAACTGGATCATGGAGACGCATTTTATGATTCACGCATAATGTACCACATTCTAGGAAAGTATGTGCAAAAATCTGATGGATCTGATTATCAAACTAAATCTACCATCAAACTGGTAGACAACTTCGCGGCCTTCTTGTTTTCAAGAATAGATCTGAGGAAACACAATACATTGATGGATACAGTCGAACTCCCCGGCATCACCAGCACTATAAAGGGGATTGTTAGTTACAGTAACACTGAAAAGCAAACACTCTCAAGTAGTGATTTCTCATCATCGTTTACAGGAGGTGGGAAGTTTCAGGCACTCGGTACACTTGGGCATTTAGGATAGGGTTCCTTGACCACCTACGTTACCCGATGTACAACGGGGGTTTTGAAATCACATTTACTAGGAATGAAGCTAATGATGCGTTATTTCACTGGAAAGGGGCAGGGTCCACAGCAACGGATCCTGGCGATAGGAAAATTCAGCTGGTAAATTCTTTTTGTATCCAAGTAGAATTTAATTGGAGAATTAATTGATATTTTGTCACCATCTTTAAAGATCTTGAAATCGTCAGAATTTACACTAAGATTCAACGATTTTATATAATCTCTGAAACTCTTTTCAAGTTGTTCAATGGTTCAGTAACCGCATTGAAGTATCAGTGGTAAATGTATTTCCAAATCCCAAAAATAGACTTTTGCATGTTGCAACAAGTTGTATATGTTGTTCTCAGAGTAAAATTCAACAAGAGCCATATAATACTCTGCGTTTGGATCCAGGTGGATGGGGTGTTATAGTTGGAGAGTCAGTACAGACTCAGTTCTAGTTAGTTTGAGTAATGGCATGGTTGCAGTTTTTATATACTTATAATTCTATACAAGTTTTAGATGAAGTTACTTCCATCATGGAAGTCTTCAAGACCTCTTTCCATATATTTTTTTATTTCTTTGTTGAATTTTTTCTGCATGATGTATATCTTGCCTTCTAATTCACTCAATTGAACTTTGACAACCATATTATATGGCTCCACTGCTTTGCTCACTTGACCAATTCTCTGGTGGTTTTTCAGTAGGAAGCTGCCCCATATCTTTTCACAATTTACAGTACTAGTGGGGACAATCTCGATCGCATTTATTATTTTTTCCGATTTTACCAAATGCGATTCCAATAATTTCTTGACTTCGGATAAATCTTGTGAGACTTTTGATACATCACTTGCAAACTCAATTATCTCGTCAGGAGAAGGGTCTGAATTGGGTTGAGTTGGTATTGACCAAATTTCAATTTCGTCTCCAAATCTGTTGAAAATAAAACCACGGTTTCTATGCATTTTTATTGTTTCTTATATTACGAAGAATATGTTACCAGTCCTCACCAGCTGAATCTCCAATACAACCAAGTTTACTAGAAAAGTAGACTGAAACCTTTCTACTGCACTTCATCTTCCATATCTACTTGCATTTGCAACCAACATGAAGGCAATTCACCCGTGATATTGAAAAGCTTCTCTTAGTTTATGTAGTGGAAAACTATTGTAAATCTCCCTCCGCAATATTTTAAAAGTCTCGCAGAGGATGAACGGCTATTATTTGAACCATACAAGTAAACTCAGCTAAGACGAGTACACTTGATAAATGTACTTGACATATTGTACTGCATCGAAGATCTCACATTTTACACGTTTTATAATCATAAATATGATCTCTTAAAAAAACAGAGTTTATACAGATCTGTAATTTAACAACACTTTTATAATTGGCGTCAGTTTACTTGTTTAAACATTTCTTTTTATTTTATATTTGTCTTCTATATCAAAATAACGCTCTTAACTACCAAGGTTAGAATGGAAATCAATTTTAGTGTATATCTAAATAGATGTTACGCATACAAAAATTTAAATGTAAAACAATGAAAATAGTAATAATTATTCAAAATCCTGAATATGAAAAATAAATAGCCTGGTGCCTTTCATTATTTCCTACAGCTTATAGAACAAATATTGGCACTTTTTATGTTTCTATAATTACTTTTCAAACAGGCTGATCTTTTAACTACGTTTTATAGATCTAAAAAAAGAATGTTCCGTAAGCTTTTATTAGTGGTAGACTCGATGTTATTAGTGGATGACATATTTACAGCGTCTGAAGGAACAAGAAAGGAGGTACTGAGCATTATCATAATTCAACAAATTGTTGCCTCCAAGATTGCGATTCGAGGAAACAGGCGAGCGTAGTAAGTCCGTGATTATAGCAAGGAGAATAAAAATGTAATAAACGATAGACTAAATGCAATTTGTGAGGCAGAAATCCTTCGAGGGTCATCGTATTCATTTCATACTGATGATGTATACAATATCGATAACGTATATAAGTACTAACTATGATTTATAGACTGGACTGATGAAACAGTATGATTATAGTATATGGGTTGGGAAGCAAAAACAAGTACTTTACTGTATCATTTATAAATATGAAAGACCAATGTGCTTAAGTATTGGTGGTATATGACAAAAGTAATTATATGTAAATTTAGTTTTATATTAATTTAGTTATTTAATTCTTAAGAACCTTAAAACTTAAATCACTTAATTCAAACAGGATTCATCTCTCGCCTGTAAACATGTTTATATATTTACTCCTAACAGTTAAGCTTTTTTTGGACTCTCCATATTTCTTGTATTCGTTACCACTACTATTCCGAATAATTCAAAGATGGTATAACAGTCGTTAACGTTTTAGTCACCAAAACAATAGCCATTATGTATATTAATTACAAAATTCTATAGCAAAATTTTATTTTAATTTATTTATTTATTTTTGTAACCATCAGCTTTATATATATATATTATATATATATATATATATATATATATATATATTTCTCTAAAGGAGATAAATCTTGTGATACAACTCAGGGTTAAGTAGTTCTTGGTTGTTGGTCTAATGAGTTGCTACCTATTTATTACAAGGAATAAGTACCGGACATGTAACATAATTTAAATAATATAATAGTAAAAAGAATAATATTGAGTTATTAAATTAAGATTATTTTACGAATTAAATTATATGATTAAACGATAACAATCCAAGAAACCCTTTATTTAACGAAAATAATAATTATAACCAACAGCTTATACGTAAGCATTAAATGTCAGATAATTTTTAAACTTTGTATATTTCGTCTTTTTTTCAAGAAAGCCCACTGAAAGCCTTAAAACTTAAACCACATTTACGTTTACGGATCGAAACAGAAATAATATATAGTGGAATTATACTGAACCGTGACGGCAGAATTAAATGTCTCAAATATTATAAAGAGTATATTTTAACGAATGGTGGGTCAGTAGTTACTGTAGCATCAACGCCACTACGGTACGGCAAGACGTGACATGATTTCACACAAGGTTGACCTACAAGCCGAGTACAAATAAAAATGTATCCTTAGTATTCAGAAAATATTCTAGAAAGTTTACTTATGCACAAGGGCTTAAAGTAATACAATAGTTTTGACATTTTGTACAGACGTCTCTATGACAGATGAATGATCGATATTGATTTGTATGAATAAGATTATAAGAGATTTCGGGTTTTTGTCGGAAAGAATTAAATCATGAAACATGTGCTAGGGTGGAAGGGTAAATTACCTATAATATACCAAGCGAAAAGTAACAGTGAGGAGATTAATTATGGAATACATTTACTGTAACCTGGAGGTAAGGGTGCAGCTTCCTCACCCAGAGGTTACAAATGCAATTCTATGAGAAGTCGATAAAAAAGAATAATGAAACTCGAGCCGGGGATCAGTTGGATATTTTTGTCTATTATTTTTCCCACCTCGGCCACTTTTGTCAGTCGGTGGGGGAGTGATTCCGTCACCGTATTGATTATTTTCTGCCTGGATGGACTGATTGGTCGAGGTCAGGTGGTTGACCTTGACTGATTACCGACCTGCTGATTACCGGCAGCGGCTACTGATCGGAGCGGTCGGACACGTTCGGCAGAGGCGACGTGAATCTCGTGCTGTCTACTGGTCGTCCTGATGCCCATGGCTGGCTGGTTCTCTGACTTTCGGCAGGTATTTGTTTTTTCTTTTTCTCTCTCTTAACTTAGTTGGTGGTTTTTCTCTCCCACACAGACATATATTTTCGTTGTTCAGTTAAAAGTAGTTTATTTATTATTTTGTAATTTGTGTTCCTTTTGTACGTTTTCTTGTCGCAAAGTTTTCTATCCTGTCATTTCGTTACTTTCTAAATTGTTATTTTATTGATCTATGCCTGTTAAAATTTATTATATTTTGCGCTAGTGCTTTCTATTGATCCGTTCGGCGAACGGAAATGATTTATTTAGTAATCACTTTGTCTTTTTTGGTGTTAGCGTGACGGTCAGACATTGCAAATTTTGTTTCCTCGTGTTTTGTGTTGCGTGCAAAAATTGGGTGGCAACATTCATGATTTATATTTTATTGTTTAATTAATTATTTGCTTTATAGTAGCGTGAACGGCTTAGTTTTCGATTATAATTTAATTATTGATATTTAGGAAATAATGTACTGTTACTATTTGTAAATTATATAATTTACATTAGAATTAATATTACAGAATGAATAAAATACAGTAAATTATTTTTACAAGTAAATGTTACCAAGCTGAATAATTTAGTATGGCTGTTCTAGCCTATAAGTATGTAATATTTAATACTGTCACCAAGTAGTGTATCTTATAATACTTGGTGTTTTGAGTTATTTTTGATACTTAGTCTTTTGATACTTAAAAGGTACTGTTAGTTACAAATGGTAATTTTTAATTGTTAAATTTAAATATTTTATATATACTTTGTGCCAAACATAATTAAGTTTTTATTATTTCTAGGGTTATAGTGAAACTTTTCTGAATATCTACTAGTTATGTTGGGATTCAATAGGGTCCCCGTGAATACCGTCATCATGACTGGTGCGGCGAGTCTGCCCTATGGAAACAGCACTGTTAAGGGTGCGCTCTACCACAGGACCAGAAATCGCAGTACGATGTTTCAAAATTCCGCTTGGAGCGCTGGCAAAATCGGTTGTAGGGAGGGCAATGAGTAGTTGCTGTGGAAGGGATGGGAACTTACCGAGCGCCTTCGACATTTGCCGAGCGGGGGGACCCGAGCCAGGTGCGGTGCGCGACGTCCAACTCACACACGCGCTACTTCGTACCACAGGCCAGAGATCGCAGTATCGGGGACTATAGAGCATCTCAGTTATTTGCCGAAAGAAAGTGCGTTCGGTGGCGTACGGCTCGTAACAACGCACTCGCACCACGTAGTGTGGAGATCGGCTAAATCAGTATGAAACTGTAAACGGTACTTTTTCTACCGTTACTCGTTAGTACAACATAATTTTATTATTATGCAATAAAACCTTTTAGTAAAGTATATTTTATTTTTGTTAATTTAAATTCGGTCTACTGAAATATTTGAAAACTAACAGAAACGTAATCATTCCAGGATATTGTCATCAGGTCAGAGTGTCTACCGATCTGGAATACGTGGAAAAAACTGGGCAAGGCAGGAATTGTTATGAAAACCATAGAAAAATTTAAATAATTTTAATACAACAAAACTAACATTAATTTTATATTAATTCTTTGATACATAATGTAAACCCACACATTTTCTTGTTTATATAATCATTCTTTCATTTTTTTAGAATTATCAGATTCACATAATATTTTAAGACTAACTAACCACGCTACAGTAATGTGGTTAGTTAAATGTACATTAAAAGTAAAATTTATAGATACATTACTGTATATCAAAGATAACAGTATATTAAAAAATTACATATTTTATAAGCTCAGTTGATATTTACGACTTAATACACACAGCTACATGTCACTCTCTGGGCGTCTGCCAAATTAGAATGTAATTATAACTTTGTAACAACAATCAACTTTAGAGAATTGAACAATAGTAACATAACAAAATTCAGCAACAAAAAACAAAGTCACAAGACATTAAAATTACAATCAAGCAAAATATCACAATACCAACATGAGAGAAAATTACAGTTTTTACTTAGCAAATTGTATAGGATAAAAATTTACCTGAGTATATTATACTGGATTAGATGCAAAATGAATTAAATGTCTCTAACATCTTTCTTCAAATTTTGGAAACAACTCATTTTAGTTATAAAAATACAATTTCTATTATCCTCATTACGCAAAAAATATTAATGTTGCATTGAAACTAATTACACATACGGACCTATCTGTCATTATTTAATTGTGTAGTTTGTTTTTTAACATACCACTAGTCTCCATGACTGTAAGGGATAATATAGGTATATATGCGAATTTAAATGAATTATTATATCAGCTGCTCTCGTCACGTCTATTGCATTATACTAACATAAAATTTTAGTTATAAAACATCTAGTCTGTCTCTCACAGGAAAGCCCTCGACGGTATCTTGGGTCAACTAGTTCTGGCAATATGGGATTTGTGGTAAAATGTTAAAAGTGGAATTTTAATTTAAATTTTTAAAATTTTAATTCCATTATTTTGCAATAATAATAATAAATTATTTATTGCGTAGAACATAAAAACAATGTTATAGCAATCGTCAAGTATATCGAGCTAAAATTTTTCATTCGTTCTACCATCGAAGTCCCTTCCATACATACAATTTTTGCGTTCACTCTCTCTCACTCATTCGAATTGATCCACCATTTCCCCGGTCAGTCAGCTAATTAAGAGGTCTCCCAATTGTGTGCCATAAACTCGTCTATACTGTAGAACGCATGTGTAATCAATGTTTTTTTAGACGACCTTTGAATGCCTTCAGCATGGGGACACATTTAATCGAGTTCGGCAAGTTGTTGAAAAATTCGAACTCCTGCCTGAGAAGGCAAACGCTCGTGAGCTACCGTCCTGTGTCTTCTAGTACGGTAGTCATCCCTGCCTCTAGTCGCATAAGAGTATAAATCACTACTTCTTGTGTGTTTCGCATTTGGATTTGAAAAAAGACACGTTTCCAAGACGTAGAGGCAAGTTAATGTCAACAATTTTAGATTGTTGAAAGCTGGCCTGCACGACTCTCTCCATTGCAGTTTTGCAATTGTTCGAACTGCTTTTTTTTTTTGAAGGATGAAAATTCTGGAAAAGTTTGCGGTTGTGCAACCTCCCCACAATGCCAATCCGTAAGAAATGTGTGGGGTAGATCAGTCCATAATATGCCGTCATCAGTACCTGCGTTGGGCAGTATTCGGACAGTTTCCTCAAGACATACAGGTAAAATGCCTGAGGATAAACTTTGAAACAAACATAGTCTACATGACAATCCCAAGTCAAACCTCGATCTAGGTGTATTCCAAGGAATTTCATTGAGTACACTTCAGTGATTTCAGTTTCGGCTAACATAACTGTAGGACTACAATCTGAATCTGTTTTGTCGCAAACTAAATTGAATGAATTTCGATTTCAAAGGATTTGTTTTGAGATTGAGCTCATTGAAATGTTGAACTGCACTTTTTTCAAGTTCTTCTTGTGATTTTGAGTTGAGACAGAGAGTTGTGTCATCTGCGTACTGGACGAGTCGCCCTTGTTGTACCGATGAACCAACATCATTTACGTAGATCAAGAAGAGTAAAGGGCTAAGTATGGAGCCCTGAGGAACACCATAGCTCAGACCCTCCTCTCCCGATTTGACGCCTGAAATGCCTACAAATTGTGTTCGATCACTGAGATACGATTTGAGCCACTGAGCGACACTCCTCGAATCCCGTAATACTCCAGTTTGCGAATGAGGATTTGATGGTCGACACAGTCAAACGCTTTTGATAAGTCAAGGAAATACTCAAAGTATCTCCTCGACCTTCAATTCCCTCTACTATCGCATCGACTAGACGAACGACTGCGTCTACCGTCGATCTACCACTTCGGAATCCGAACTGGTTTTACAGACAGCAGGTGGTGTTTGTCCAGAAAATTCACACAACGGGAAAGAAAGAGCTTCTCAAAGATTTTGCTGAAGAACGGCAATATCGATATGGGGCGGTAATTTTGAGTTGAAAGAGGGTCGCCCTTCTTAAAAATTGGAGTGACTTTAGCGATTTTTGAGAGAGGAAGGAAACGCCGTGGAAAAGTTGAGTTGGCCGTCACTCTTGTTGGAGAGTTAACCGACCAGTTCAGGCCAAACGACCCCAGCAAGTCAGCCAATCTCCTTGTCATGGGGGACTATCGACATCTAAGTCTCCCATGACTATGAAACCGCGAGTTTTATTTGCAACGTCAGTCAAGATTTGATCGAATTTTTGAAAAAAAAACAATTCCCTCGTTTTCGTTTGGGAGACCTATATGGACCAATCACATCAATATGAGAGTGTTTGGTTAATCATAATGAGATTTGTTTAACAATCAAATTAAGCAATCATACATTAAGTAAAATTAAAACTATTATAGTTAGGCTGTAATATTGCACTAAACAAAATAACTCATAATGAGGTATGTCACTCGTATTTTGAAAATATTGACATTAATCAATAATTTATTATTCCCCAGGAGGTAGTGGTAGGTGTTACACGTTACGAATTCATTGTTACGGAAAAGAGTTCGCCAACACTATTTCGGTGATTGAGTATGTATGTGAGAGCTTCCACACGACACGATCATTCATAGCATGGGCGCGCCACGGTGGCGCGTAAGTAGTGTTTCGTTCCGGCCGCTGGAAAGACCCGGCGCGGCGCGGTCCTTTGACACCGCCGCCCGTGAGCTCAGTGGCGCCTGTGATCCTATGCGATCCCTATCCTTTCACATTGATCGGATGACGAATAAATAAAAATATTGTAGTTCATACTTTATACATACTTGTTCATAATACATTATTATTTAAAAGCAAAATATTGACTACAATTTTTCATTTGTCCAAGATAGGAACGTGATTATTAATGTATGAATAGATATTATAAATCAACAAAATTGAAGGGACACACCAACACTGAAAGGCCACACGTTATAACCTAGCGAAAGCGGGTGAGGGAAAATATCCAGCAGGTAGTGGTGGGAGAGTTGCCTACAGTTTCCGGCTGTAGCCGCCACGCGCGCCACCTGACAGAGTGTGTTGAATAGCGCTTGCAGACCTTTTCATGTCTGCCTTATTGTACCTTAACTTCAGAACTTTTTAATAAGTCGTTTGCAGTTTTTCGCTTACTATATTCCAATCTACGAATGTCTGTATTTAATTCTTTAATAAAAATTCACGTTTTTATTTTATGAAGCGTTGAAAATACCCTTAATTTATAAACTTTCCACCTGATGTGCAGCTTAAGTTGAATCGAAATTTAAATTTCAAAAACTAATGCACGTATACAAACTATTAGTTAGTTAAATGACATCAATAAGTTTGTAATTGCTCAAAAAATGAGCCTACGATGAGGCAGATTTCAAAACCCTTGCATCAGCGTTCACCAGAGTGGTAGAGCGCAGCCTTAAACCCTAAATTGAATGCCCGCGCCCTGCCAGCGCTACTGTACCGTCATCCAACTGGACTGTCTGTGCTTCAATTCGTCTTGAACAAGTTTGGAGCTAAAAAGTTTTTTTCTTCTTCTTTTACTGGACTTGAGAGGATTGGGTTTTATGGAGCTCTGCCAGATATTATATCTGGAGGAGGGCCAGTGTTAAGTTACCATAGTGTTTATTTAGTTTAGTGACATGATCTGTAGGGGAGGATTTCATCTTTAATTCGTATTCGTGGAGGCAACTAAGCCCCCGCCTCCTTCAAAACTCGGCTTTAAAAATTTTTTTTAAATTTTGTCTACAAACTTCAAACAAAATTACTTTTTAAAAATAGTGGGCCTAGAAATTCTACAACCTTTTCCCTCCCCTCAGTTTATAATAATTACCAGTTCAAAATGTTATATTTACTACATACCGTACCTGAAACTATGTTATTTATATGTCACATTTCTATTTATTATGTAATTGTCAATTTCTGAATTCTATTTATTTTTGTTATTTAGTTTGTAAGTTACTCGGTGCACCGTGGTGCTGCAGTTATAATATTTAATTTACTTCGTTGGCAAGGGGATTAATTTTATTGTATTTTTGTGTTAGAATGTTTGCCATCGGATTAATTATATTATGTACTGGAAATTTTGTCTCTCTTTGTCTCTCTTCCCACTAGTGGCATGTTGTTGTTTTTTTTATGATTTGCTCCGAGTTTGGGAGGGGCGCGCTTCCGAGACCTCCTGTTGCGGTTGAGGAGACTTCCGGTGAAGTCTAGTTTCGCTAACTCGGGACAAACTTTAACATAAAGTGGATTTTGTGGGCATGGATAAAGATTGGCAATTGGCGATGAAAATACTTAAGACAGGAGATAAGTGGAACAACAGGAAGGAGCTGGCATCCACATATTGGGTCTTTTTATTTCATTCGCTCCCACACCGGATGAGGGGATGGAGTATCTGACCTCACTATTTATACTCTGTGAGGTGAATTGATCCTTTCTACATTGATCAGAATACAAGAATTTAGTTACTTTACTGTATATATATATATATATATATATATATATATATATATATATATATATATATTCTCTCTCTCTCGTGTAAAAAAGTTAACGTAACGTATGTTATTAATACATTTTTACCAATGCATTTTTAAATATATGATTAGATAAAGTGTTTGCGATGTATAAGATAATTTGTGATGAATGTTTATTGCATGTAATACTAGAATTTTGTCTCATTGTGTAATTTTGACTGTGCAGTGATTGAAACAAAAGAAAATATTTTAATTATTAGTCATATTTATCGTATAATTGTGTACTGTCGGAATACATTGGTAACAAGCATGACATGTAAATGAATAAACAGACAAGTTTGTTATAATGGAATATTGCTAGTGTATAAGTAAAGCATGTTTTGACACAACGACTGTAATGATTGATACATTGAAACAAATTTACGTTCAGCCGGGGCAAGTAAGATAAAGAAATCGTCAAATTGTCCCTCTCACTCCCCCTCGCCCACCACACCCCTCACTTTATCTCTTTCTCTCTCTTCCTCTCCCCCCTCTCTCTCACTCTCCCTATCTCTCCCCCTCCCTTCTGTAATAGTTTGTTTTTTGTCAAATGAATGAATCATGAGAAATTATAATTATATATTTATAACAATCATACATATACTTGGAAGAGTTGATTCAATGCGAATACCTAGTTTACCTGTATTCACCTTCCTCTTAGAGCAGAACAGAAATATGACACTGGTACAGATTGACTTCTAGAATCTTGAAATCCACGACTATCTGAAAATATCCCAAATGACTTTCAAAACGAACTCTTTGCCTCGTTTCGACATCGAATACTTCTATTCTACTAAAGAGCTCCGTCGTTATCCAGGAGCTATCCAGTTGGTAAGGTGGGTTAAGATGTTTAAGACAAGATCCCAAAACTCCTCAATAAAACCGACATTCCTACACATAACATAGCTACGGTTAGTTGATTCATTACGAATGTTGAGTTTAGCTTCATTACTTACTTTTGGATAGTATACTAATCGTCGTAACGCACTCCATTGCGCACCTAATTAAGGAACCGATACATTATATTAGCAGCGTAATTTAGCTATGTATATTGATTTAATATGGTCAATTTTTAACTAATGAAGCTTTTAACTGCAAGGATATTTGTTTTATGAAGCAGTATTGTAGTCAGAGATTAGGTAGAACCTTTTATAATTGAACAGTATATGACAAGATCCTATCCTAAAATGTATTGCCACTTAAGAAATCAAAGTTTAACGTTATTTAGCGGGAAATGTTTGAATGAAGCATAATATGTATTATTAAATGTTTTGTAAACTCTGAAAATAGTCAAAATACACCATAGATTTCAAACTCAACTATAAAAAATCAGGTAATTGTTACAAGATTATTTCTCAACTGTAAACAAAAAATTAGTAGGGTAGCACGCAAAGACGTCTAATAACAGAACTATCTACGCGTAACAACATGTTGCAACAGAATTCTTGCATGATACAATATAAAATGTTTAAGGTTTAACTTAAATTTTCAAGTTTAAATCCCTATTTGTGATATATTATTTTAATACTCCATTTAATAGAAAAACAATTACAAGAATAAAGCATCCCAACGACGTTCCTAGTAGCAGTTATGGTAAAATAACCCCTTATATTTAAGGATTTCACTTCGTCCTTTTTCCTGTTAGTTGTATTTGAGCGGTAGGTCAATTAAGTTCTTTAAAAAATATTTGAATTAACTTTAGTTTATCGTCGTTACTAAACTAATGACTTACGTTAACCAAAATATCAGTTGCTGAAGACATTTATTCAATACCACTTCGAAACAATACACAATATTACAAAATATCGCAATCGCAAATTCTGCTAATGTACGCTCAGCTGTCCAATAATACTCAGCTGTTAATATTACACATTACAACACTAAGTTTGGGAGGTTATCTTAATAATAACGTACCTACGTCTACTTAGGCTTATTTATTGTATGTGTTGTTTTATTTCTATCAACATGGAATTAATAGAGATTGATAGGTTTACTGTTTTGATGACGAGAGGTTATGGCGATAGTTTGAGATCATACAGAAGGTTGTAAACCTATTCAATGATGAGTTTCCAAACGTCATCGTTCTTATTACAAAGTGCGAAGTGGTGAGAATAGTACAACGAGACCAATGTTGTAAAAAACAGGCCAAGACCAAGTAGGCCTTCCATAATTGATTAAGATAAAAGATTAGATGAAATGTAATCTTTTGTATAAAATCGCAATCTATCTTTGAAAACAGCTGTTTGCAGCATAACATTACCAATACCTTAATTTAAAATAATCCTCGTTGAGAATAAACACAAAACTATGAAAGTATTACAAAAACTTTGTGAAGATGACTTTGATCGTAGGGTTGAGTTTTGTGACATTATGATGACTTTGTTAATTAACAAACAAAATTACGTTTCTGGAAATGTTTTCAGCCACCACTTCATTCACTGTAAATTTCCCCACTTTGTAGTAATTAAAACGTATTAAAGGTAGGTAGAATATATGAATTACATTCATTCCTTTAGTATATTCAAATTATAATGTCCAAAACGATATGTAAATATAATAATTAAATATATATATATATATATATATATATATATATATATATATATAGGCATTTATCGTTAAACAATTAACACTTTGACTACCAGGCATTTAAAGTGTACTTTTACCTCCAGCCCAAGTGGCTTTCATCATTTTAGGCGTTCGCTACCATATGTATATATTTGATACACACAATAACCTTCACTCAGCCCATGTGTATTTTATTTATACACACGAAATGGTCATGTTTCTGCTGCTGTGTATAGCTTATCTGCACACCTATCATTACAACTAATGGCTCTTTATGTTGGTCTGGGCCCAGACTGCCACTGGTTGCAGTGGTCCGGGGATTGGCCACCAGGGGCAGCACTAGTCATTCAATGTTTTGGTTTTCAAACAGAACAACAGAAAGAGGTTAGGTAAAGTGTGGTTTGTGTAACTTAGTGCTTATTTTATTTGTGTTCATAATGGATTCGGATACAATTCGTGATGAAATCTGCACAAGTGAAAACGAAATGCAATGGTTGTTCCAGTCAATACCTGTGTTTGGAATGTTTTTTCAAAACTCGTAAATCAGTGCCAAAATATACTCAGTAGGCCTTTACAAATGGGTTTTTTCAAGATAAATTTAGTGCTGTAATGTTTTTTACTACACTTATAAAATTACATTTGTATTTACATTAGATTGTTTACTTATTTTCCTACATTGCAAAAGAAATTCAAGTTCTTGAGGTTTTTTTGTCCCATCTTGCGTACATGATTTCATTACCCAGGCCCATGTGTATCATATTTTTACACACTTCATGAACAGCTCCCTATGGGAATTAGGCTATTTTTTCATGTATTCACATATTCCTGTACCCATTACCAGTACAATGAGACACTTGGACCATATTGGGTAGGTACTTAAAATTATAACATTATTAAAGTATAATTTCACTGTGTATAAAACAAATACACATGGGCCGCCCATAAACTTAAGTGCGTTTATAAATAATACACATGGTAGTTAAAGTGTTAATGATTGTGAGTTAATCTATACCTTCCTTTGTAATCGATCTTTACGACCTTCACTGTCACAGCAAATTTACTTAGCCGTACCTGGCAGCAAGTTTACACAGCCATACTGTACTTAATACCAAGTTTACACAGGACTATCTGACAGCACGTTTACACAAGTACGCCTGAAGCATGTTTATACGTGCATACTTAATTCCTTTCGAAATGTTATAAATCAGTGTCCAAATTAGACACAAAATACAATGATTACATTAAATAAACCATTTAGACGTTTCCCTGTTTAATAACGGAGACATCATAGGCGTATTCATTTTTAATGGCATATGAAACTGTACGAAGATAAGTGATGATATTTTAAAGATCGCCTGATCATTTATGCAATAGGCTAATTTTTAAGGCCAAAGTTTGGGTGCCCTGAAGTTAGAAGGATCAAAAGTTTCCGTAAGCAAAAATGCAATAACCGGAATGTGCAATGTACCATAGATTAAATAGCTCAGCAAAATCAACTTCACTTGAACTATTTTATAAGAGAGGGAAAAATACTTAAGTTGAAGTTCGTAGTTTTCCTAGTCATCATGTACTTAAAATTATAACTCATTTATTAAATGAATGAGCAACTCAAGCAGTTTTGTTTGTTGTTATCTGTATGAATGCGAACGCAATATTTCTCTGCCATCCGCTGGAAAGCGCTTAGTGGCTAAAATGGTGACTCGTTAATAGAAGACTTTTTATGTCTGCAGTTTGCAAAGACTAAATTTGTAGAAATGTGCAACATGCGTTCCGTATAAAGTTCGGTTATGATCCTCGAAGTGATAATAACATTCGTAGATGATATCAAATGTTTTAAGATACCGGATGCATTTGCAAAGAAAAGAGCCAACGACCAATGGGTAGTGGAAGGAGTGTTAAGCGAGTGATAGAGACTTTCAAACGTAGCCCACCGAAATCAATTTGGAAACTATATGTAGTTTAACAATTGTAATGACAACTCTTTGGAATGTTTTACGGAATCGCTTACTCCGTCTTACTAATCGTTTTCAGTTGTTACAGGCTCTAAAGCATGCTGGCTATGGTTTCCGTTCCAATTTTGCGCACAAAACCTCGTTGCACAATAGTAAAGATTATCTGGATCATGTCATTTTTAGTAATTAATCAACATTTAAACTCAGTGAATACAATATATGTGGGTTTATGTAACACTCCCGAGATGATACCATTTCAGTGAGACTCACCTAAATTAAATATTTTGTGTGCCTAGGTGCAAAGTGTACGGGCCTTTATTTTGTGAATAAGGTACTATAACTAGTATTACTTATCTTGATTCTTTACAACTAGGACTATTTCCTCTTTTGGAAAATGGACCACATAGCTGCATTAGTCAGCTGGATGGTTCACCGGCTAACTGGCATATCTTAATACGCGAATGGTTGAACGTCACCATGGTTGGATGGCCGTTGCATTGGTGTACGTCTAAATCAATGTATAAGAAAACATTATTACAGGCAATGGGTGTAGAGGTAACTAAAGCATATGCTTAGAATTCTGTTATGAAGATGTTTATTATGTATCAATTTATGGCATTGTTTTTGAAACCTCCCTGATTTATTAGGTTTTATTTCATTAGAATATTGTAATATAAAAATTAACAAAAATATCAATTACCATACCTTAATAATTAAAAATAATTTTTAGATGTTCAAGTCACAACTCACAAAAATAGTTTAACTGGAAAGTAAAAGAGCCTAAGTCTTGTTTAAAATATAGTGACAAATTTTTATATTAGCTCTATATTAAGGTTCTGAATGATAACAAAGTTATAAAATCGTCATCCAATGGATGTACAGTTACAGTTTAATAGATTTTAGATAAATACTTTTTCGGGTTAAATTATTATTCGAAAGGCAAGACAAACTTTATATCGATAGTTCTGTCTGGCTGTATGTTTGTCAGCATGATATATCGAGAACGATCGGAGTGATTGCGTGGCATTATTCATGAAGTTTAATTTCAATATAAGTAGCTAACTCCATGATGAACGATGTCACTGAATGGGATTTGGCTGAGCGTTAACTAACTTTTTTACATAGTTCTTATGCGTAAACATGATGGTTTCGAAAATCGCAGATTAAATCAATCTTGGAATTATTTACATCATTATCCAAGTATACATTAATTCCAATTGACTGTCTGTAACTTATTCTTAACAAGATTAAAATCTATAGCTACTTTCGATAAATCAGAAATTTGAACAGAATTTCTAGATTGGTTTACAGATTCGTTGGCACAATTTTAAAATTTACAGCTAAATAAGCAATGATCAGTTATACCCTGATCAAAAACAGAAGCCTGAAAACTGTTTATATACTTATTCCTTACAAAAAAATGGTCTATTATTGTTTTCGATGAATTTGTTATTCTTGTAGGACTGTAAATTAAAGATACAAAACCGTTGTTATTTAATAAACTTTGATAACTAATTGAGGTTTGAGTTTTTGCAGCAATATTTATATTAATGTCTCCAACATAAATAAAATTGTTTTTTAAGTTTTCGATTTCGCGCTTTAACTCATTTAAAAATATATTTTCAGAATATGCTTGAAGTCTATACAAACACAACATTTTAAAACAGGTAGATTTAAATTTAATATCAAGAAGTAAAGCATCAGCTGATACCATTTCTATGCGCAAACTCATTACAAAACAATACTTTGGTCAACAAAACATAAACACCGCCTGCTCTATATCTATTCATTACATTTCGTAAACAAATTATATCCTGGAATATTAAAATTACAAGATTCGTCTGACGAAATCCAAATTTCACTGAGAATTATAAAATTTATTTTTCGCTTTATGTGTTCTAGCTCTATCATAAAGTTGTTAAAATTTGACCTCATACTTCTTATGTTTGTATATAGAAATGACAGCGTACTTTCATTCATTTTCGGAAAACTGAAAAAAACTCATAAATATCTAGATTTGAAATTGACACGAAGAACTAAGGTAACTCATAGCTTTGAATAATTAACAAAACGAAAAATAACTGTAATTTACAACAAAAAATGAAAACAAAACCTAAATTATATACCACTCCTGGTAATAACAAACCCATATTATTGATATAACTCTACTTATCCTCTTTAGACTAGTACACTCTAAGCACATAGAAAAAATAAATAAATCAGATAAAACTTAAAATATTACCTACTTTGGTACTTAAAAAACCTTATCCGACTTAGCCTACTTGCCTTAAGTAAGACTTTCAAGTGCCTCATAGATTCGACTCTCTTGAAAGGAGCGCCTTGACTCTTTCGTACAAAGAACTTCCCGTCCCTTGCCCAGGCATAGGCGTACCCCACTTCTCTACACTTTGATTTCAAACTTAGAAAGAAATACCTTATTGTCCGGTGCCAGGTGCTCGTTCACGAAGACTCTGTCCCCAGGAAACACCGCACTCACATCCCGCGCCGTCAGTCCTCCTTTTCTCTGCCTGTACTTCTCAATGATGCTGTCCCGAGTTGATCTTCTTACGAATTTTACGATTAGTGCTGGAGTACGATTCTTCTGAAAAGCAGGAACCCTGTGTGAAGTTGAGATGTCACTCTCGCTGACCTCCACACCCAGAGCTTGCGCGAGATCCTTCACTAGGCTGTTGGTGTCCTCGTTCGGTGTCACAGGCAGTCCGCTTATCTCTAAGTTGTCCTTTCTGGAATACTGGTCCATTGATCTTACTTTGTCCTTCAGAGCGGTGACATGGCAGGCAAGATTAGCGTTCCTAGAACGAAGCTCCTCATTCTCCTTTCTTAAAGTGACGAACTCGGCGGACATCTCTCTCATGAGCTTGTTTGCTTCATCCAGCTTGTCCGATGCAAACTTCACTAAAGGCCGCTACCTCATCCATATCTTTCCTAAAGGTTTTCACCGTGTCCGAAAGTGAAACTCATGTCCAGTTTAAAAGTTTTGAGCTCCTCAAATACATCGAACTTTAGCTCCTGTAATACTTTGAGCATGAACTCCTTTGTTAAAGGGATGCTGGGGCCTGCGCCGACAGTACTGGGGTTAGATGAGGTGTTACGACAATCCATACACTTCCACTCACGATTTGAACGGGTCTTCTTAAAAGAAGGGTCGTTTTCTATACAACGAGCATGACAAACTTTGTAGCAACCACCGGCACATTTTACGGTTAGCCTCCACTTGCTCCGCAGCACACACCTGCCCACAGATACCGCAGTTAACTGACATGTTTATTTTAATATGATTAAACTAAATAAATCATAAATAAAATTCAATACGCACTAATACAGCACTCCGCTAGCGATCGATAACACAAGACTCAACTTGCAAAGACTTGCTGCGGGCCTGAGCGACACACTAAGCGTCTTATCTGTACGGCCTTTGGAGCCAGACTGTAAGTTTTATGAAATTATAAATATATGTATTAGTGGTAGCAGTAAAAGTGTTGAAAATTAATTCAAAGTTTACAAAAGCCAAATCAGTGAGCCCGTGGTTAAACGAAATAAATTTTTAACAAATTTGAAAGACGTAAAAAAATTATACAAATATACAAAAGAAGGCCGTTTGATTTAGTTTTAAAAAAAATATTTTGATGACTTCTGTTCAATGTTAAATTCTCAAATTCTATTAGCGAAAAATAGTTTTTATTCAAATCAATTATTGAGATGCAATGGAGACAGTGCTCAACAATGGAAAATAATAAATAGCTTGACTGGTGAGAGTAAAAAATAAAAACGGTTTGAACGCATAGAAAATATGAACGGAGTTTTCAATCACAGAACCAGCGATATCGCAGAAGAGATAAACAATTACCTTATCTCTGTACAGTCCGACCGCCCGGGGTCAAGTCCAAGCGACGAACCTACCTCCATTGTACGCTTGCCCACGCTCTTTCTTTTTAACTCCTACTACGGAAGAAGAAGTTATAAGCATTGTTATAGGCATGAAAAATAAAACAATCTTCTGGTTTTGACAATATTACCGTGCAACTACTGAAGTTTACGATCCCTGAATTAGCAGCAATTTTGACACATTTTAATTAATCTTAGCTTTAGTAAGGGAATATTTCCTGAAAATCTAAAATTTAAGCTCCTGTTATTCCAATTTTTTAAAAAATAGTAGTTCAATTAAAACTGACAATCTGAGACCCATTAGTTTGCTTTCAGTTTTCTCAAAATTAATTGAAAAGATTATGGTAGTAAGACTTCAAAAATTTTTGCAGACTACACATTTTTATAACCCTTGGCAATTTGGTTTTACAATAAGGTAAATCTACAGAGGATGCTCTCATAGCAGTTTCAGAAAAGATTTACAGTAGTTTCAATTAATAAACTTAAGACATCAGGTCTTTTTATTGATTTTAAAAAGGCTTTTGATTTGGTTGATCACGGCATTCTCCTATCCAAGTTGGAGGCTGCAGGAGTAAGAGGGATTCCTTGTGTTGGTTTAAATCTTTCCTTATTGGTAGAAGACAACGTGTTAAAATCGGCAAAATTTTCAGTACTTCAAAGGTTGTTAAGGCCGGAGTACCGCAACGATCGGTTATCTCGGCAACTTTATTTATAATTTTTATAAACGACTTGTTTAAACTTAAAATTTTTGAAGGCAGCATTAGTGCTTTTGCTGACGACATTGCCCTTTTTTATTCTCAACAAAAAACGAAGCCATGATTAGGGCTTTCGATTAATCAAGATCTTCGATTGTTAAGAGAGTGGTGTCTCGAAAATCGTATGCAAGTCAACACAAATAAATCCAAATATTTGAATTTTCATTTTTCAGGTTTTGAAATACCATTTTTCCTATAATATTTTACTCAAAATTTATGCAATTTTCAAAATTGTCTCTGTGAACCTTTGGAGAAAGTAAAACAAATAAAGTATTTAGGTATTGTTTTAGATGAGAAGTTTAGTTTTGAAGCACACATTGATGTTCTACACAAAAAAATAAGACAAGCTATAAGGAAGTTTTATTTCTTGAGAAATGTTTGTAGTACTTTCGCTACTCAGAACACTTTACTTTGCATTAATGCATTCAAGATTGCAGTATGGAATTGTGTGTTGGGGTGGTACCTTTAAATTTTTAATTGAAAAACTTAGAATAAACTCAAAATTACTTTTTGCGAATAATTTTAAAGGGGTCAAAAAAGGGATAGTTCTTTTCCTTTGTTTCAAAATTTGCGTATATTACCTGTTCAGCATATTTTCATTTATAAAGTACTAAGGATATTTTTTTATTAGAAGCGGAAATCTTGGTTTGGAAAAATTTGCATTATGTTACAAGATTTAGCCCACCAAATTAACTTTAAATTTGCCAAAAGTAAACAAGTCATTTTTTTCGGCATTCATTTTCAGTACTTGGGACCAAAATATTATAATCAGTTATCCAATAGCATTAAATCAGTGGCAATTTATATAAATTTTCCAAAAAAGTGTTTGATTGGCTATTGTCTTTGAATGGCACAAATTTTTTAAATAGTATTCTTAGTTAAAGTATTATAAGATAGTAAGTTTTTTCCTTAAGTGTGTTTTCTATAAATGTATATTAAGTTTGTTAATGTGACAAATTTTATAGTTATATTGTTAGGTAAGCATACATTGTTAGTAATAATATTTTAAATTGTATTATTATATAGTCATAACAACTGTTTGTCTTTAAGCTAGAAAAAAAAAATTTAAGCCCTATTTGTTCTTTTAGTTTAGAATTTTTAGAAGTTAGCAGATGCTGCAGAAAACGACATTTTTTCAGCTAGAATGTTAATGCTAGACTCATAATTTTCAATTTAAAAATTCTATTTAAATTACAAATTTGTTTTTTTTTCACCTAACCACAATACTAGCAAAAGTGGCCAGGAAATTTCCAGATGATTTATTTATGTACAAAAACTATGTAAAAAATAATTGGAAATATATCATTATTTCATCTGTAAACAAATTCAGTACTATCATGTACAATTTTAAGATGTGACATAGCAACATGGGTATATGTAGATAGACTTTGCATGTTACCTCAGCAAACCCTGTTATGCGACGTGCGGTGTGTTTTTATATGCAGGGATATTAATACTCACAAACGTCAACACTCTTAAAAATTGTGCATTTTGTTTCAGTAAATAATTTCTAAATAAATTAATTTAGGATATTTTCTTGTTTCTAAATGTCTAAGCGGTACTGAAGTTTATGAAGGCATCAAGTGTACATTACAAGGAAACTGCGGACCTGAATTTGTATAGTTGTGAGATAACGACTAGGAAGCTATAGTTAATGGCCCTAGTTGCATCAACACGGGTTTATTTGTTTGAAAGAGTCCGTGATATATTGAGACTTTGGGAATCTATGGTAATATTTTAACAAATCCTTAATCTGATTATTTATTGATGGATATTCATCAAAGTCTAGAACATGGTTCTCAAAAAAAGAAACAAAGCGATAAACAACTGAATAAAATAGAAAGTATATAAAAAAGTTTGGGTAATGCAAGTTAAATATTAATAAACCACTAGCCTGGTTCTATGTTGTTATGAGATGTCTGACTAACTGTTGCGATTATAAAAAGTTTACGATGATATAACCTAAAACGTCACAAACGTCAGATATACGCCTATCCCCTCTTGATGGACCAATGTTTAGATAATTTGAGTTTGATTTTTTTACTTTCTACACTTTTAATATAGTATACTTAATTTTTGCTTTTCATGTACAACAAAATATTATTACATTATATATAGACTATATATTAAGTTAATGTTAATGTCCAAATTAAACATTGTATTTAAATCACAAGAGAATTTCTTATGTATTGACCCACACAGGTCTCTCTCTGTTTTTAAAATTAAAAAATTAAATAAACATGTATTTATGGAAAATTAAATCTAATAACGTCGTTCTGTAAAGGCCGTATTGGGATACGAGATTCCATTCTTGTTACAATTTATGCAGCTCTTACAAATAACTTCAGACACCTGGCTCTTACGAACTACACTGTGTATGGTTGTATCCAATGTTATCACTTTTATTTGTTTAACCCAATGTGCAGCAAGGGTATATCACTAACCGCAGATTGCTGCGGTGAATTTGGATTTCTTAGTCTATATTTATCAATATCTAAGTTGAAGGAGGGTCTTATCCTGTCCTGTTCTGACTGGTACACAGTTAGCCTCTACTTTTCCAAGGTGGTACGGCTGAAATAGTGCCCACTATTTCACTGTTACGTGGGCTGTACAGTAGAATTCCGACGGGAGCAAGCAAAAATTAATTAACTATACGGGACCTGAATAGAAAACTCTTTACGTGAATGTGCAATTAAAATGTCCTTAAATGTCTTCTAAGAAAGATAATGATTGCTTGACGTATTTTGAAGAACTGAGTTTGTACTTTTTTAACAACAGTGTATAAGCAAAATTGTTGTACGTGGTTTATATTATTTGTTCAATAAATTAAAATTTTTATTTTTATTAAACAATTACTTTATTCAATGCAGCAAAATATTCTTGTGTATTTCATTCCCTTAAAGATTAATTGTGTTTTGTAGTTATATTAATTACCATTGCTTATAGTTAATTTATTCTTGTAATTAATTAATTGTTACTTTTAGTCATTTTGATCGATATTTTTTTGTTCTTTTCTTAAATTTCTTTACATTGCTATATACGGAATAAAAAGATAACGCAAATACATTTCAAACTGTTTTTTTTAATATTTAGGTTTTAATGGTTAAACCGTTACTTACTACAATAACAATGATAAAGACGAGAATGTGTGGTTGCATTATTTGATCATGTTTACAAATTCTTTGAATTATGACGTAGTGATTATAGGAAATACAATATAATTTTATGAAAATCATAAGTTATTTCCAGTTCAAATGGATATTAAACTTAAGTTTCAACATGTTAGAAACCATACAAACTCTGTCACTTCACAATGTCTGTTTCTGGTGTAAGTTGTGCCAACTCCTCATTCAGTAGAGAGTCCTCAAAACCTCTCCTCCCACCACCTACCCACCCAAGCCCCCGGTTACATACTCTGTGGCAACTTAACTACATGGTAGATCACTCCTAATGACGCAATATCCTACGGCATACGCTTGCGATTAATATGGTTCGATGTATTCTACCACACCCCTTGTCATTAAACTGATTAAGCACTTTAATTACGAACTTTGATATTATTTTTTGGACAAAAAATCACTTTAAGATATTCTTACTGACCACGAATGTAGAATATACAATATGTAGAATATTTAGATATATTTAATCTTAAGATATATATATATATATATATATATATATATATATATATATATATATATATAAAACAATACTGAATAGATTACATTTCCAGTTGATAAACTAGCAATCAGCTACTTCTTCAACTATACGTTTTAAGGAAGATCTTATACGTGTAAAGATGTATGTCTTTAGAGTGTAGCAGACATTTAAATTTTATAAATAATTTTGTAGAAAACACTATTTAATAATTGTAAATTCTATTAAAGTTACACATTTCCCAACAGAATATGTATATTAGTTATTGTAGTGTAATGGCCAACTAACATGACTCTAGGTAATGGATTTTCCTTAACTTGTAGTATTGTGTCTATGGACTGCAGATTTAATTATTTAAGAGCTCAAATAGAAAATATTAGTTGTGTGATAGGAGTCAGATATATAAAAGAAGGTATATAGATCTTCCTATGTTAATCACAGCGTGGTTCATAAGACATCCCAATAATATTATCTATTGTGAAATAACTTTTCAAATGATTCCATTTCTTTTTTTAGGATAACATTTGTTTACGTATCTTTATGGGGTTCATAATACAGGCTAAGGGAAAACAAACGATAAAAAAGTTAGCAATAAATTTTATTCAATTAAATTTAAACAATATTTCGTTACTATCTTCACTATAATCATAGCAAGTAGGCTTTTGAATGCCTTTTAAGGACCCTTTTTACAAGATAAATTAACATTTTTTTAGTATTCAGTTAATTTTATTTTTGGACACATGTGGACATAGTGTACGACTGTTTTATTATTTTTATACCATCAGAAGAAACTAAATCAATTGCCCATTAGATACACACTATGAAATAAGTGTAATAGCTTAGATATAACGAACAATTGTCAATATTAAGCTACAACATAACCGCACACATAATTGTAAAATATAAGCTAAGACTATAAATCGACTTGTGTAATACAGGATTTAATATTTTAATTATCAGCAACTATTAATTTCCACTAAGCTTTAATTTTATATCTTAAAAGTATCTATTGTATTCAAGAGTGCTTGAATTCTCAACTTGAACAACTTTATTTTAGAACTTTGACTGACACCATCCAAAATCTAACAGTTACTATATTCAGTGACTTGACACTGTGTTTAAAGATGTTTCCACAAAGCCCACAACATTGCAAATACTTAATACTAGGACTATTATTGTTGATCATGAGGGAAATTGTATGCTAGAAACATTGGTTGATTTATATTTAAATTTAAATTTAAATCAAACATAAATATTGTAGCAAAAATTTTAAACAAGTTTATGTTTGTTAAGAATCCAAGAGAATCTCATATGGGTGTTTTAAAATAGATATACACTCAATCTTAAAGTTACACTAATAACTATGATCTAGCGTGCAAATATTCGCTATAACTATCATATGTATAGCAAATATCTTCCATATTTAAGATTATAATCCTGTGAATAAACGTATAGAACGTCGCCAGTTACTAATTAAATGTAGCGCCTATCTGTTAGTGAGTTTCATGTTAATTTTAGGATGTGAAATACGTCTATGAAAACAGATTCTTTCTTATTATGCTTCTTGTCAGTTTTAAGAGTAAGTTATTGTTTGTCTAGCAATTTACAAAGAAGCTGTTCTACATCAGATATGTTTATACATCTTCAATCAAAGGTTACATTCTTTGCCACAGTGTAATTGATAAGGAGATTGGAATACATTCCAGTGACAATCAATCATTTTCTGGAATGTTTATTTTGCCATTATAAAGGTCATTGTACTGCAGTATATAGGTAATACTAAACATAAGAATGGATATTTCGTACATATTTTTCAGTAACGATTAGTATACAGTTAAGAATCATAATTTATACTAAAAAAATTATTATTCCTCGGTTCCTCACTAGAAGAATATTGTTCGTTCATTTTGGAAGGTAAATATTGTTGTATGATAATTAACGTACAATCTTTATATTCATTACGTGCTTCACCGAGGGCAAAGACATAACAAATAGAAACAGGCAATTTTAAATGTTGCTGAACTGAGCTATCGTAAACAACATAAATATCACACCATTATACATGTATGTGTTAGCAAGAGTGAATTAAAAGTGATTAGTAAGGTAAATTTAGCGCGCCGTAGAATATTTGTCATTATCAGCATTGTTTGAGAGCAGTTATGTAATAATGTGAACCTCCACAGAAATTCGCCCATTTATACAGTAATTGGCGAGTTAACACGTGTCTCTGGCTTAAAATCTACGTAAATACTAGATCCCAAAATATCGTATTGATATTGATTTTTTTCTTTCAAATTAAAATTCTTAATTGAAAGCTAGAGTCAGAGGTTTAGAGGCTCTTACTTTAAAAGTTTACGATGAGCCTCTCTAAGTATTCAAGCCGCAGATGAAACGTTGCAGTTTTATTGGGTAATTTTGAGTCAATGGTTCAATTCATTATTTATCTTGTTCGCTGCGTCAAGGTTTGAAAATAATTTTCGATTGTGTGGCAAAAAGACTCAGAGAACAGAATTACATCAAATCCAACGAAAGTTATTAACAGGTTCAATAATTTTTATGGGACGTGAACATTTGGTTAAAATGATGGAGTGATGTTAGTTTGTTTGAATATTAAGGAATCGTTTGATATTTATTTATTTCCCAACAGATTACACCATTTTACAATATATATATATATATATATATATATATATATATATTGTATATATACATATTGTATATATATATATATATATATATATATATATATATATATATATATATATATATATATATATATATATAATATGTGAACAGATGGCATTATACAATGATTTGAAGCTAAGGCAAGCAAAGTAGGTTATTGACTCGAAAATATGGATTGAGAAATGGTAATTACTAGATAGTGACTAGATGTAAAAGAGGCAGGCACAGTTGTCTGAAGATGAAAAATCACAGTGATGATGTGATACTGAACTACACTAGTATACAAAAATAAGTAGGCAACTAAACACGTTAATAAATATATAAAGATATTTGGTAACATCATGCACAGAAATAATGAAGTGATTAATCTGAAGCAATGCTACAAGTAACATACAAGTTTATAGATTGCTACTTGAAATTACTAAATAGATTACAAAACTAGATTACACAATATGTTGCAACAAAATTAATAAACAAAAAATAAATTATAATAACAACAATAATAATAGCAATAACAATAACAATACTAATACAAAACAATAATAAAATAATAATAACAATAAATTAACACTGCAAGTTACAACAACTAAAAAATTTACAAGTATGCTGGGGTATGGTTACTCAAGTGAGCAAGGAGACCCTCCTCTTGAACGTGAGGGGCTTCTCACAGAAAAAGTCTAGTTGAGCAGCCGCCGTGCTACCAGCCTTGAGGAGACGGGAAATTCCGCTGTTGTAAGAATAGTGGGCTGGGAGAAAGCGTCTGCGGAAGATAGTCTTGGAGCGAGTACCTCTGGGCGTGGCAATGTCAATACTGCTCAGGATATTGGGACAGTCGATGAGCCCGTTTACCAGCTTGTAGAGCAGAATGATGTCGTCATGATGACGTCGGGTGATAGAGATAGAAGAGCGAAGGACTTCTCCACATCGTCAACCGGGGTGGTGCGGTAGGTATACCCAAGTCTCGGTCCAAGCATCCGTATGAAGCGGCTTTGAATGTTCTCCAATTGGTTGAAGGGAGACCAGACGATAGACCCATACTCCAGCAGCGGGCGTACCAGGGACTTGTAGAGCGTGATCAAGGTGAAAGGCGAGTTGAAGTTCCTAGTCGATCTGAATATGAGCCCGAGTAGAGACCTTGCTTTGGCTGTAATATGGGCAATATGCTCTTGAGGATTGAGCGAAGGGGTCATTGTCACTCCAAGATCACGTACTTTGTCCACTCTCTTCAATGTAGACCCATTGAGGACATAATCGTGTCAGACTGGAGCTGCACCACGTTTGTAGGAGATGACCACGCATTTCAAGACGTTCAGCTCCATGAAGTTCTCCTTGCACCAGGCATCGATGTTAGTCAGGGAAAGTTGGAGGCGCTCAAAATCAGGAGCCAACGACACCGAGCCAAACACCTTGATATCATCGGCAAACATGAGATATTTGGTAATGATGACGTTGCCAATGTCATTCATGAACAGATTAAATAGCAAGGACCAAGGTGGGACCCTTGCGGGACTCCAGATAGGACAGTGTATGGCGCAGAAAGGCACCCGTCATATTTGACTACAAGGGTTCTGTCGGTCAAGTAGCTGTTTAACCACTCAAGCAGGGGGCCCCCACACCATATCCGGCAAGCTTGGCTACAAGCATGTTGTGATTGACCTTGTCGAAAACCTTGGAGAGATCAAGGTAGACGCAGTCAACTTGGTGAGCATTGCCAAAAGCAGCCATGACGTATTCCTGAAATTCCATCAGGTTAGTTACTGTTGAACGTGAGCGCAGGAAGCCATGTTGAGAGGAAGAGATACATTTCCGGAAATGAAAATAGAGGTAGTCCAGGACAATGCTTTCGTACACCTTGGCAACAGCAGAGAGAATGACAATGGGCCGATAGTTTTTGACGTTTGAGCGATCGCCAGATTTGAAAATAGGAACGACAAAGCCACGCTTGAGGGCCGATGGGAAGATTCCAAGTGAGAGCAGGGAGGAAAACCAGATAGCCAGATGAGGAGCCAAAACAGGGACACAGTATTTCAGAACGCATGGAGGAATAGCATTAGGACCAGCTCCCTTATTAGGTTCAAGCGAAGCAAGTTTGAGTTGAACGTCCGAGGCAGTGACGACACATTTTGTGATGGAGAAGTTCCAGCCAAAGTCGAAGACTGGTGAGGGAACTTGGTTCTTCGTGAAAACAGAGGAAAAATAGTTTGAGAACAATTCACACTTTCCAGCAGCACTCTCAGCCTCTCTTCCATCAAATAACAGTTTAGCAGCAGAGAAGGGGCTACTCTTAAGTCCGTTGGCGTGAGACCAAAAGGATTTTATGATACGAGGAATACTGTCTTCAATTCTTTTTAGATAGTCTCGATGACACTTGGTGGCCAAAGACTTGCAGTGGCTTCTCAGATTGCGAAAGCGTTCCCGATGATGAAGATTCCCTGAGGTTTTAAGAAGTCGATGGGCGGTCTTCTTCCTTAAGACAAGCCATTTTATTTTCGCGTTATATCGGGCAGGAAAGGCTGAGGTTTGAAGCTTTTTTATGGGTGTATTTTGAGTTATGATAGAGCCAAGGTGGTCGCAGAATTCTGAGAAGGCCGATTCGACATCAGGTATAGAAGAAGGAGAAGGATAGTTAACACTCTGCAGGGAACGAAGTATAGCGTCCAAGTTGCATTTTCTAAAGTCTGGTACAATCCTGACGTTACTCGAGGCTGAGGATTTCTGCAGCAGGATTGAGCAGGAGAGCGTGGAATGATGAGTGTCTTCGGCAACAAGAAGGTCGTCAGCGCGGATAACTGCAGTCGTAGGGGTAAAGGAAAATATGAGGTCCAGGTAGACGCCTCTGCGATTGCAGATTTTATTGATTTGGGAAAGGTTGTGAGTAGAAGCTAAGTTGGATACCCCAGAATCACTTAAAAGTTGTGTAATCATATCCCATATCTAGTATTTATTAAGCTTTATGTTTTATAAATTGACGCTGAATAAGTTACATGGACACTTCACATGCTTCGGTTCGTCCTTTGATACAAAGGATGCAATGCACCTGATGTTATAAAGCGCTACCGTGAGCGGAGTTTTCTCTGCCTGTTATTACCTTTCGTTCCAATGATTCGAGAAGGATACAAACACTTAGATTCGACTAAAAATCACAAAAAATGTATGGTTTATTTTAAATGTCAAATTTTCAAATTTTAGTTACAGACAACGCATGTAGACTTCTTTCGTAATCTTTATACCAAATTTCTATCTACAGCCCAGCTCCTATTCCTTTAATGATATTGGAAATATGGCGAAACCTATATATTTTTCTAATGAATAGTTCAGATGAAGTTGGTGTGTTTAAATCATATCTCAGGATTGAGATATAATGGATTCGTATTTAAATTTCTCCACGTATTAATACAAGGGCTTTTACTTTACTTTTAAAGTAACATGGTATTTATAATGAGTAAGGTTGGGAGTAATAGTCTGTATTAAATCCTGACTAAGGTCACTGTCTCAGTCACGTCACTATAGAGGAAGGCGAGGCTTTCTATATTCTAGCTTCTTCCCAGAAAGCATAATTCTCGTCTACAGGTTTATAAACCCTCTATACAAAAGAATCTCTACACACTCAAAGAATCATCCTGTGCAGGAAATTAGAATTTTGTATTAACCCTTTTAGCATTCAGACTAAGACAGGCGGTTTAGAGCACACAATTAGATTGACACAAGTTTATCAAAATCAATATACAGCCGTATTGAAGTAGTCAACCCGTTATCTCAATATTTACAAAATGTGATGTGTCGCTCTAGGGCATTCATTAGCTGCCAAGATGCACTCTGGCATTCGGTGTACCCAGTGCAGGTTCAACTGGAAGGTATAAAGCAGCTAGAGGCGAAGCCTCGTGGTGTAGCCATTCAAATTACTTATTTATTGTAGATCATGATGTAGTTGTATGCTTTGTTACATCAGCAACAGGATGAGATCGATTTGGGTAACGCTGTTACTGCTGATACTGACAGTAGCAATAAAGGAGCAGTATAGGCTCAAGTGAATTGATAATATTAAAATGTAGCAAACTCATATAGTTCGCATAATGCTCTATAACACACTCCAGGTTAGCTCGTTCCGCATATCTAATAAAATTATACTCGTGTCGCTCCAACAGTTATATGAGTCAAAAGTACTTCAATATTGTTTTATATGAGAGGCTGTAATAAAGGTATAAACTTCCTTGTACGGGACAAGGAACGTAAATAAAACAATTTTTAGAGTAACAAAAAAAAAGAAATGTTAGACTCTGTTTTTAGTACGTAGACCTAACGTAAATTTGCTTTAAAGATAGATAATGGTAAAACACATGTAAACTTGATAAAAGCCAAGAATAGAGAGTAATGTGGGTGATAAATACACCTACAGATTTATTCAATAAATTTCATTTCATATGTGTATCTACATCCCAACCCTTTTAATTCCATTAATGATGTAGGAAATATGGTTACAATAATTTTTCTTTGTGAATATTACAGATAAAGTGGGTTTGTTTCAAAATCTGAAAGGAGATTGAATTATGAGGAACTCATCCATCATATGATGCACACAGAAATAAAAGAACTTGCATGCTATTTTTGGAGTACCAGGATATTCAGAATGCGTAAGGCAGGGAGTGTAGCAGCCCGTGTTATATCTCCTACGACGCAGGACTGGGATTACTATTTATCACTGTCTCTGCCATTTTATCTTGGAAAATATGTCGTCTACAATAAGGCCATGGAATTTAAACGGCAAAAATGTAATTTTCTTTTATTGGAATGTGCCTTCATTTTTTTCAGAACACAGACGAAAATCTTAATGAGATCTTTCTTATTTGGGCGCGGCCGTGGAACTGGATCCCATTGGATGTGTCGTAAACTGGTTTGTACTCTGGCCACTAGGCCGCGCTCATCTAACATAATCATCATTGTCAAGTTAGTTACTGTTACACCTATTTATTTTTGCTACTCATACATTAACAATTACAGCCTAGATAACTATGACACTGAGTTGCGTTTTTCCTTGATAATTCATATTTATTAAACCAAACTAATGCCAATACTGTAACATTTGGTAAAACGTAATAATATCGCTACGTACAAACCCACTGGATGTTCGAGGACCCTATCAAACAGAATAAGGGAGAGAGTCGATACAGTACAAGTTAGATAAATTGCAAGGGTCATAGACAGCATTCGAACCTGCGCTATTTCTAACTCAGACTCAATGCCTAGCGTCTTAGACCGCCCGGCAATCGGTAAATTTGTGATATTTATATGTTTTTATAGACTTCAACAAATTTGGCAGTAAGAGCAAACGTAGGCAGTCGTTATTCAACACGTGATTGATTACTGGTGTGAGGTGAACGGTGCTGATATCGTGTTACAAAATATGAGATGTAAGAAATACCTTTAACATAGGATACACTTGTACGTTAAGAAAGAAACATTTTGGATTATGCATATATGTTTTCATGCACTATACATTTTTTACAATATGATGAGTTATATGTTATTATTATTTGCATGTGTGTTACAAGTAGAGGTGTTACGTAAAAATAGTTTCTAGCATTGAAATGAATTTTCTTAAATAATATTATGGATTGGTTTTATTGTAACATAAGGAAACAAATTCATTTATTTCCCCCTTTTTTGCTTTTATAAATATAGAGTTACACATTCTTACACTTAAAGTATATCTAGGGTAAAAAGTTTGTGAAGATAACTGTTTCAGAACGAGTTTATATAGAAGAAATTAATTATCCTGGCATTACCTTACTGTAAAGTCTCCACTGTGTAACAACAAAGCGATTTTACATTCACGAAATATGCGAAACTTCAGACTGAGAGGTCGCCTGCAGCATTCCGTAATTCCCCACATTATTTCATATAACTGAGATCATTAAATGTATTATTCTTTTATATAAGTACTTCTGAACAAGGGTTTTCAAAGTAATTTTGGACATAGTGTCCTTTAGAGAAATTGACATTGTTAGAGTGCATATTTTTCAGATACAATATGAACTAAATTACATGAATACACTGTCTACGCTATAATGAGAAATCTAGTTATCACAACTAATTCCAAATAATCTAAAACGAATTTGTATACTAGAATAAAATAATTTAAATATATTTCTGAACTCACTAACTACCGCACAAGGCTAAATTGAATATAATAATAATATTTTTAGCTTTGAGTAGAAGGTATATTATTATTAATATATGTGTGTATATCTTTCAGACTGTATGACCCTACAGAATAAAATACCTTAAGGCATTATTTCATAAAACTGCAATTATTTATAACTAACACCGAGTTCTATAACAGGACATGTCTCGTCATGGGATTTTGCAGAGCATTGGTGAACATTTCATGATTCGTCATGTGCAACAGTATCGACATCTATAAAATCGCGATTTAATACAATTTAAAATAAATCATATGAAATTGTATTACATCACATATTTAAAAATGTAGAGTGACTATCAGAAGTAAGTGAACTATAGGCTTGATAATATGCATGCAACACAAACATAGCTTGTTACGCGACACGTGGTTGGTGTACTCCCATTTGTCTAAAGCGGAAGATTTTATCTTTATACAAAAGAATGGTTTTAATGATATATTCATTTGATTTATACCTATCAACTTTATAGCTTTTAGGTACTTGTGATGTTGTAGCGTAAATGTTAGCGTTGGGCAATTGTTGTATAAATATAAACTGAAACTAAACTACAGGGATATGGGTATGGTACTATTCCATCCAGTTATAATTGATATAATTTGTATTAATTCCCTCAAAGAGTTTTCGCCCCCCATGAAATCGTTTCCTTTTGATGTAGTATGAACTAATGGTTTAATTAATTTTTGATTTCTTTGTAACTTAAAACGTAGGAAATATTCCTCTATGCACTGGCAAATCTCAAAGTAATCGTTCGTAAAACTATTTTATATTAATGAGTTGTAAATTGCTATAATTTGTATTGTTGAATAATTTTATTACACATAAGTACTACAAAACTATAATCTTTGTATATGAATTACATAGGCTAAAATTAAACAAGTCACAAAAATAAAATAGTGAAATGACTGACTGAGTTGTGAAAAAAACCAAAGGTCCTTGCGGCCATATTGATTTCAGTCTTGTAGGAACAACGTTGAATCTTAAGCAATTTTAACCATCTTACTAGATGATTTGTAACTATTTTTTAGCTGAATATTAATATCTAATAATTCACATCCAAATGCTACTTTACGTCGTTATTGAAAATATCTTAAACTTGTGAGGCACTTTATAGTTTAAATACACAAACGATATTCTTTACAAAAAAACCATTTCTTTGCGTATTTATCATTTCTTTAAAATTACTTATTCTCACGAGGTAAAACTCTTCCTCCTTATGCTATTTTGATATACATTTCAACAAACCAGTATCATATAAGTAATGTAAATATGTTATTAAGAATTAGTTTTTTGTATTGTGAAAAATTACAAAATTACATAAAATTAATACAATTAATTATTTTTATGAGAGTGGATATTTTTCAATGATAATAGCTAGAGTGTCCCTATTCTGTCGTCCTAAAAACACGTGATTTAGCCTGCAAATCATTTCAGAAAAATAAGTTTATACTCTTCGTAAATAGATCTTAATTTATTAACAGGATATACTTCTTTTCTTATAGGATATAACTTGGTTGCAGCCTTATCACTAAGCAGTAATTAAGGTTAGTGTCATTAATCTGTCAGGTATTTACACAGTAGGACCCATTCTACACTAATATGTTTTGGTGGCAGCTAGCAGTCCAGGAAGCAACCTGGTAAAAGCAGATAAACTGGTGTCTTCATCGTACAAGAAATTTACTACACTATAAATTTCATTCTATATGTTTTGGATTTGAAAAAAACATGATAAATAAGGTTTAGAAGGACAGTACATTTTTATGATCGTATGTTTTGCCTCAAATACATAAGTATTTGTTTTGAGAGATATATATATGTTACACTCAAACACCGAATTCGGACAATGTCCGAAATTTTTACTCACTCCGCGATGTGGACAACGTGAATTACCCACGTCGCGGATTGAGCATTTTTTTCGGACATTGGCCGAAGCGAAATACCAGAACGCGTTGTGGGTAAGCGAAAGTACTCAAGAGACGAAATAAACACGTTCATCGGAGATTGAGCAAAACCATAATACCCATAACCCGACGTGGGTAATCTAATTTGCCCACGTCGGGTTGTGGGTATTTGTAATTTGCGCAAACGCCGAAATCCGTTTCCCACAGTCCAGACGTGCAGGTCGAGACATGCGCCCCCCCCCCCCACTATCGTCACTGTTAGCAACAAATAGGCCTACTGTCTATTTTCATTGACATTAGTGCACTGTCGTTATACACAAGCAGTATTTCTTTGTTCTGTGTGCGTAAGTGGCGTGTGTTGACTTATTTTTAAAGTGCTGTTGTGTTTTGTGATTTTGTTTGAAATGAAGGAATCAATTTCACAGTAAATTGGAAGATCTGATGTCCAAGAAGAATGGTCTTCACAAGTCGAAAATTTTATTATCGAGGAGCCACGCTATGAAGAAATTATCAGCGAAGTAAAGGAGGCAAAACAGAAGAGGAAAAATGGTCAGTCCTTGATGTCTAAAGATTATCGCCGAATCAATCGGTTTGATGTCATAAACATTGGCGATAAAGAAATGTTGATTGAAAAAACAACTGAAGAAATGACAGATATAAAATATTTCTGTCGCATTGATCAAATGTATGACACAATTCATTCAGCTCACTTACGAGTTGGTCATAAAAAAGAAAAAGCTATGGAAGCCGAGCTAAAAAAGAAATTTTGTAACATTACCAGGGAGGTAATTAAAATATATTTGGATCTTTGCGAACCTTGCGCACTTAAGAAAAAGTCAAAAAGTAAAGGGCTGGTTGTTTAAACCCATCATTATGACAGCATTAAATTTCACGCTGCCAGGTAAGATATCATAGCATTTCTCTAAATAAGACAGTTTCTCCTTTGCTGACAAATACCTAAGCGTATTACGCACTGGCAGTTGTTATAATGAGGTATATGGTATAGTTGACATAACATTTATGTTGAGTCGATTTATGTATTTTTATTGTATTTTAGGTGGATCTAATTGATATGCAATCAGAGCCTGACGGCGAATACAAGTTTATCCTTAATTATCAAGATCATCTCACCAAGTTTGTTGTTCTACGTCCCTTGAAAACTAAAACTGCTGATGAAGTATCCGACATCCTTTTGGATATATTTTGCTTATTTGGGGCTCCATACATACTTCACAGTGATAATGGACGGGAATTTTGTAACCGGGTTAAGTGGTAAAACAAAATTACTGTAGTGGAAAAGATTCCACCCTAGAATTTAGTATTTTTGTAATGGTAATGGTACGGTTTTCAGGTTATCGAGAACCTAGCCAGTAAATGGAGTGCCATAAAACTAGTACATGGAAAACCAAGACACTCGCAGAGTCAAGGGTCTGTCGAACGGGCCAATCAAGACGTTCGAGATAGTCTTGTGGCTTGGATGACTGATAACAACACCTCAGGATGGGCAAATGGTCTCAGGATCATTCAGAATACTAAGAACAACAGTTACCCACAGTGGGATCAAGAGAACCCCTTATGAGGCAATGTTTTGGTTCACCACAGAAAAATGGATTATTAGATTCCCCTTTGACAGCCGACGTCGTAAAAAAAAATAACTACTGAGGAAGCACTAGAAGGAGAGTTTCTCTAAGCTTGAAAAAAGTTTTAATGAAGAAGACAACGAAGAAATAAAATGCTGTGGATGAAGATGCTTCGGAGATTTTGACAAGGACTGTAGAAAACAATGAACACGTAGAAAAAGAAAACTATGTCCAGCGATAACTTAACACTCTGTAATATAGATTGTGACAAAGCAATAGATTGTGACAAAGCAATAGATTGTGACAAAGCAAACAGCTGTTTTGAATGTGGTCAGCACATACATTATGAAGTTTTAAATAACGAAGACCTAGGCTTACCTTTGTGCACTCTTTGCTCAAGAAAATCTGCCATAGACACAATACGAGAAAACTGTGTAACTGCATTGAAAAGTCAGGCAGCCAAAATGTTAAAGCGTACTGAAAGAAAATTAACTCCAGTCTCAGTCGGCGATAACGTTTTGGTAAACATTCCTGATGTCGACCGGGGCCGACTAGCTCCAAGAAATGTAATGGCTGTTGTAATAAATAAGAAACGATGATTCCTATACCCTTGGTACAAAGCATGGAGTTCTTGACAAACAGTTTTTCCAGAAACCAGTTCCAGGTAGCTCCTAATAAATTTATTAATAACATCGATGTACCTGATGAACAGCTCAATGTCCGTAAAGAAGCAATGAAGTCATCCGGGTCCAAACAAGGTTTTCATCAGATGTGGATGCAAGAAGAAGTGTTCGGGCAGATCTTTGCAAATGTGTAAAATCAAATTTAAAATGCAATTCTAAATGTCACGGTAGCAATTCTTGTGCTAACAAGTAAAGTGAATACTTTCTGAAAAGAACTTTAATAAACATTGAAAGTGGTACATGTGTGAAAAATAACTTTTTTTTTCTATTTTCAATAATAAGATACTTGTATTTTTACTGTTTAGTTTTTGTTTTGATTGAAAATAAATGGAATTTCAAGGAAAATTTGATTTTATTTTACTTGTTATAATGGAATTAGTGTAGGGTATGGTATGGTTGTGTTTGGAGGCTTTTCGGCGTTTGCGCAAATTACAAATACCCACAACCCGACGTGGGCAAATTAGATTACCCACGTCGGGTTATGGGTATTATGGTTTTGCTCAATCTCCGATGAACGTGTTTATTTCGTCTCTTGAGTACTTTCGCTTACCCACAACGCGTTCTGGTATTTCGCTTCGGCCAATGTCCGAAAAAAAAATGCTCAATCCGCGACGTGGGTAATTCACGTTGTCCACATCGCGGAGAGTGAGTAAAAATTTCGGACATTGTCCGAATTCGGTGTTTGAGTGTAACATATACATAAAATTAAATTCTGCATTTACAGTAGAACAGAAATTTTAGTAGAAAAATAAACATCTATTTATCAACAGGGGTGTCAAACTCTGGAAGTAATTTTTCAGACATTATAATAGATAGGGTGGTACGTTGATTGATTGTGGTGTATAGGATTAAACAAGTGATTTCCCAGATGTACACAATATCAATTGCAAGGCACATATATCATAGTACTCATACTTTACAGCACATCACAAATTCAACCCAAAATTAAGAGGTTGATACCAACAGATGTAAAAACAGCGGTTTGCAACAAAATGAGTTCCAAAATTTACTGTACTAATAAATTATCAGAAATTCGTCCATGTTTTAATTTAAAGTATTTTATTTCAAAATTAAGAACGCCATAATTATTTGATTCAATATTAAAACAGAATATGTGTTAGCTGGGATAGTGTACACAATGGGCATAAACACATTGCTAGGCACAAATATACTTATAATGCATATAATATAGGCACACATATATACAAATATACATATAAATATACATGTAATTTTCCCAAATAAGAAAATGATCTTCTCTGATATCATAATAATTAAATTAAATTAAGATATTAACTAATAAATAACCAGTTTGTAATTGCTCTATAATTCTTAATATTTTTATTATAACTGCTATTTTATATACGTTAGATAAAATATAACGTTATATACACTGCTAGTATTTGTTTTAACAAAAAAAGGTATTTATAATTATAATGTCTGGCTGAAATTCCATTACATTTAATCATTATTAATACCTCTCTGCCCTACTGTGAAGATCTAATTTAGTAAGGAAGCGAGGCAATTCATGAGTAAAATATAAACATGTAAATAAAGTAATCTTTTATAGGAATGTTAACAAGATTAGTGATAGTGGGTTTATTTGAAATATTCCAAACATGACGATAGTTGCAAGAAGCAACTGTGAAGAATTACAGATTTATGTATTAACTACTTTGAGCTACTCTAAAAAAAACCTTTATTACTACCTATCTTTGATGTAATTGGTAAAACTGATAAAATATTAATACCAGAGGTTAGTTACGTTTTATACCTAATGTGTTACGATTGCTATTTATTTACTATTATTTATTATAAGTATAAAATATATGGATGACAAAATTTAAGTGTGTGTTCGATTCGGGGGTTTTGTATTAAATTTAACATGAATTATTAAATACATTTATTTTGAAATATAATCCTCACTGTAAAAAAATAGTTTTATGTATGTTGTAGTAACACATACCAAATAATAAAGATAGTCACTAAACACGTATGTATTAAATAATGTATACAAATTACCACATTTAACACAGAATTTACAAAAACCTTGCACCAGAACCGATATCTAAGCCACGCCACTTTATTAGTAGTTTTATTATTTGCTGGAGTAATCGCTCTAGTCACCTCCACATACCTGAATTTTACAAATCGTGGTAATTTACAGAGAACCCACTTAATTGATGAGATGCAGCGTCGACTTAAACTCTATTTGTGTTTCACAGGTCTTAGCAATTATATTTCGATTTATATGTTGACAATACTGATTTTACCTACAGAGATTCTGAAATAACGATTCAGTTAATTTCTTCTTCATGTACTAGGCATAATACTTAGACAATATTGTTAAAAAGTACTAAACTCGACTAAATTTCCATTAATCTGTTTTAGTTTTTTGTTTATGGAATTACGTAGATAACTCAGTTTCTTTTCATAATATCATTTTTTTAGAAAGTATTGTCACTAGAAACTATTTTTAGACAAAATGAAACAAGTTAAGTGGAAATGAGGGTATCAAGTAGGCTTAGTAGATTAACCCACACAGTTATAATCAACCAGACATCAGGTATGCTAGAGTAGTGTACTCCGGACACAGAGCAATATTTCGCTTCACCAGTCACAATATTGTTTGGCAGCGGTGAACAGAGGTTCAATCAATTATCGTTTCCTGACAAAAAATAAGTCATCAAATTAACTTTATCTACGGAAAGGGACTGATTGAAAGCACGATGAAAAACGTTAACGTTTTTAAAACGTTAAAGATATGTATGACTTTTTAATACATATAATGTATTAGACAGCTTTCATGAGGTTGAATATTCATACACACCTGAAAAAACAAAAATACAATAAATATCAATCTATTTAATGCAATAAATATTCTGTAATCATATACACATGCAAGTCCATCCATTACTAAAACTATGTGTCTTATTAAATATAATGTTTTACTAATCATTCATTTAGTTAAACACCATCATTTGTCAGTAGGTTTAAATTCTACTGCCGTGGTTTTAATAGAAACAATCCTTTTTATTATACTTTACACTGTTCAGCTTTTATATCGGTTTATGAAATCTTATGCCTTACGTATACATGCATGTTCCAGTCGATTTCATAATTAAATTCTGTTAAATTTAATTACATTATCATATTACCGTATATTGCAACGAATATAAGATATATTATTGCGTTGTTGGGTCTCGAATAAGTTCGTATACGAAATGTACAAACGAGAAGGCATAATTTTAACTTGTGTGACAAAGAATAAAAGACACAGGCACGCCTGGCGTTGAGGCGGATATTACACTTGACAAAATATTGGCTTCTAGACATAGAAAAGGTAATCTGAAGGTACAGGGCTTATTCAAATAACATTTAACTTTTTGTGCTAAGTCGTATAAAACTATTAGCATGGTACATTTATTTACAAGTACACAACATTGTATGACCTGTTTTATAATGCTAATTCTGTATACGATTTGGATTAAAAACGGCCCAAAATAATTTTCATACGCATATAAATTTTGTAAGGTATTTGGAAGGTAAAATTGTTGATATAAAAATCCCATTTTCCTTAAACACCATCAGAAATCTTTAAACTGGTAACCCGTTCCGTTAAAATTCATTTTAGAGCTTTTAATGGCATAAAATTCTGTGAAAAACATCTTTTAAATGATTTATTGCTGCAATTAAAAGTTAATTTTCGGAAGTTCTAAAAATGTAGATTTTGTTTCCTTAATATACAATTTATGTCAAATAAAATGTCCTAAACATATAACGGAAGAATATTTGATAGTTTAAGAAAGAAACAAAATTCATCTTCTCTGAACTACACATGAGGAATCCGTTTGAAATAGTTTCATCACGTCGTATGTACAAAGGTGTAAATATTACAGGACAAAGATTTAAATCTCTTAATTCTCGAATCACATCATCATACATAATTAAAAAGTTATATGAAAAGACGCATTTTAGTGAAGATGTTTTTCTCCCAATATTGGCAGGAAAAAGTACCTAACATAATTGTCATTTCTAGCTACTAAACGTTGATTAATAATACCTTAAAATCCCTAATCGTTTTCTTAATAATCTTTAGAAAGAAATATCATGCACTAACCTATCAACACTTGCTTTAAAAAATGCGTTAAACATACAAATAATAAACAATAGCAAACGAATGGACACGTCATCATGTTAGCTATTTTTATTTTGTAATATAAGCTTTTTTAGTTTTAAACCATTTGTCTCTCTGTGAACAGTAAATTCTTTAGTCACTCTGTCTAATAAGAATAAGGTAAAATAGTGACAAATTGTTCTATTACTAGAAAAAAACTAGTTCATAAAATGGTCTCTTGAGGACAAAATTCTACCAATCAGTGAAGTAGAAAAATTACGAAACTGGCTATTTGCATGGTCATATACGTGAATGTTAACAGCTGCTACTACAAGACAATGCACCGCCACGCCGTGACCAGGTAGAGGCACTAAGGTCTGTAATAGAATGAATTTGATTTTCCGCCTTTGTCTCTGTTTAGGCTCCATTCTCGACCGTGTGTCCCCAATGTGGACTGCCCCATTGTAGGTGTATGCTGTAATATCCATCAGAATTACACCAACTTAAAAACTGTTAGTCTTGTGTAAGGCTCCAAACAACCCTACACAATTGCCCTTACTTTCTGTGCCTTTTTGATTTTATTTAGTATTCTGATAGGTCCATATTGGAATATTCGTCATAACTCCGAGCACTGCATTATGATATAAACATGAACTTTGTATACGTCACCCTTAATGATATCGCCTGTAAAAATAAAACCTGCCCGCTCAATGCCTTCAAAGATTCAAAAGTAGTTCTCTTTATATATCTTATAGAAAGCATTATAATTTTATATATAAAAAGTTAATTTTTGTTTATTTTAGATTCATGGATTTCTATGTTTTTTACTGACACGTGAATTAAAATCGGTTTCATAGCCATCAGAAGTTGTCTTTAAAAGTAATATAAATATATTACTCATGAAAAAGTAATTGATGAAAGACCAACTTTATAATTAGTTTGCAAATACTCAGAATAAGAGCTTTCCAATAACATGACAAACATTGAAACTGTTTTTCACGGATTCAATATTTGCGCTACAGAAATCATTGTATGTATTAGGGAAGGTGTAATTTATTCACTATAAATATGAAAATCTAAATATATTTACTAAAGATTTTCTGATTAGTTTTATAAATATATCTACATTTTAATTATTATTTAGTGTAAATAAGTAAATAGTGTGTTAACACAACATAAAAGTTAAGATCGTGTACTCACTCTTTAGGAGGTTAGGATCTAATGAGTCGTACGAAGATATATGGGATTAATATTTAATGTAGGGTTATAAAAAAGTTGTTATAGTTTTTCTTAAATGTATTTCTGAACTATAAAATGAAACAGAGTTTTTGAGCTAAAATTCTTTAAATTGTTATATAATGCTCGTTTTATAAAACTTTTAAATAAATCACATAATTCCACATAACAAATAGTGATTTTTCTTGTCTACATAATTGTTATATAAATTCTTAACAGAATTGTTTAAACAGAATACAAAACTATATAACATTTGCTTAATTACTTATATTACAAATACTAATTTTATACCTATAAAGCAAAGGATTAATATAATGTTATTCAAGAAGTCAACTAGTACCCGACGTACTAAACCTTTAGCCAAATTTAAGCGCAAAATACAACTAAGAGGTAGGTAAATATTGGTTCTAAAATTTCGTTTTTTTATAAATTCAAAATTGTGTGTTGGAACATCATACTTCATAAACAGCAACATTACGTAACTACAGAATTCTATTTCAGAGTTTATACAACACTTTCTTACAGAGTTTATCGTCTATTAATATTTTTACTTTCATTCGAAACTGCTTGGAGCAATGTTGGCCAAGAAAAACATCCCTCCGCATGTCCATCCCTGCGGCTGGAATGGATTAATATATACAATACAAGCAAGGTAAAACAAGTCTCAATAATTACTGTAGGAGTTAAAATTATTAGTAAAGAAATCATAAAAAGATATATTATATTTATTTAAATTAAACTTTTACTGCATATTTAATGGAACTTATCTATTACTAATACCTATTGGTAATACATAACTGTAACTATGTAGATAACGATATTTTTTGTGATACATCATAATACCTAACTCATCAACTATACAGTTTGAAATTGTTTCACTAGAATTATATAGATATCTTATCAAATAGTTTTTAAATATTTTGTGTGATACATATTCTTACCTTGTAATATAAATAGTTTTCAATTTTAATAGTATTACTTACATTGTGTGTCAAAAATATACGTATTGCATATTAATTTAGTTGGTATAGTTGTGTGTAAATTCACCGCAAAAAGTATTTTTAATTATGATTGAAAATACATATTCAATGCTATTTATTACTTTTAGATTCATACTCATCATGAAAGAATATCTTACAGTGAATAAAATATTATAATATTGCTTAAGATATAACAGAATGATATTAAATATTTTATCTTATCTAGTGATTCATCAATGGAGTTTTTCAACTCTATAAATGTACTGAATATTGACGTCATAATTGGTCGGTCATCCAATGGATTATGATTGGCTGTAGGTTTAATTGAAATAAATTTTCATCACGAAAGTAATTTTGTAGCTAATTGTGTAGCTTTACGGGTGGGATTCAAAGCTGTACTAATTTACGCTTATTTCAGTTACTAATGAGCGGCAGTTGTATGGTGATCAGTTTGGGATAGCGGCCGAATTCAACCAGAGACTTTTAATGATATAATTAGTATATCGAGAATGGACTAAGTAATAAAAAAGTGTTGTATTATTAATTTAAATATAGTTTTATTGTGTTATCTTTTATACTGCGAAAATAAATTTGTAGGTTAAAACAAAACGAAATTAAAATTACATTTAAGATATACAGTCCATGCACATGATGAAGAAGAGATAATACAGGATTGTGAGGGTGGCGGCATTGTGTTTGACAACATCCACGGTAGAGACCGCCACTGCTGTTATGTCAGGTAAGACGGGCCTGGAACGTCAACGGCTAAATGTAGCATGCTTCTAACATACAGCATTGGTCTATTGACACAGAATTTTACTCTTACCGTTGCTTGTTTAGCACTCCTCATTTTACTTTTATATGAGTAGAGTTATTAGTCTAAATGTTTTAGTTTATATAGACAAAACAATAAAGCCACCTTCAAAACCGTTGGTCCTCTCCTGTTGTATTTGATTACAATACGTATTCCAAGGAATAACACTTTGTAAATCGATTAAAAAATATCAGTAAAGCTGGTCTCATTTGATCGTATCGATAAACTTACAGAACATATAAGTAATATACGATGGGAGGAAATATGTGTATGGTTCGTTATAAAGGTTTATGGATAACACATACATATATATTTGAATAAAATGAATATAACTAAATATTTTTTATTTCATTTTAAAAATCAAACAAATTTAAAGTTTTTGGTGTTTGTTTCATTGAAATGGTTTGTGGAATGACTGTTTATTAACAACGAATATAAGGTAATATTGGCGCCGATTAGATAATTCGAGGCACTCCTGTATTACAAATGGAGTTGTAGTATATTTATATCAGCGCATTAAAACCTTCTTTGTTATTAATAACAATTTATGATACAATGTATTATAAACAGATAAATAGGCGATGTCAAGTGAAGTTATCTACTACTCCAAAACTTCCATATTGTATAGAATATGCATAAGACGATTCTTCAGGGAACGTCTTATGGTGACATGAAACAAGAACTGAGAATATAATAAAACTTGTACATATTCAATTAAATAATTGTTATCAAACTACAGTACTTTTTGTGGTTAATAAAAGAAAATACGTAATTAAATTTAATTGTATTATAGTGAAAATATTCAGGGGTGGAATACATTACAGTAAAACAGGTTTATATCAATAAATAGAATTATTATAAGGGTAATTCAAGAATTTTACAGTTACAAATCAACATTTATTGTTGGTATGAGATATTCTATTCAAACGTATATGTGATAACACGTTATAATTTACGGTTTCATATGTATATTACATGAATTTCCTATGCATTCGTAAATATAAAACTAAATAATAACCTTCCTTGACTTTCAAATTAGTTTCATGTTCCGATGGTTCCAGGAAAAACATATGGTTGCTGTTTTCTTATATCATTTAATAATTATTTATGAACCTTAAAAATGAAGCATACTACATGAAATGTATGTGGCAAAAGTAATTTTATTCGAATGAATGCAATGTTGTACTTTATTTTTGTTTAGGAACGATTTTACAACGAAAATAAAAGGCTCTATGTTTATAAAGCTGCTTATTTCTTACTCAGTCCTTTTCAGATAAATTTAAAACCTACGTATTAATATAACATTGCATATTTGTAATTGAAGTATTGTGATGCGTAGAATAAAATTCATTGGAATATTTGAGTAGTATAAGAGGAATGTATCATACATCTTGCGAAACATATAACTAAATAAATTTGTTGATGCAGTGTAATTCCTTCTAGAGCCCGAATATGGTTTTAATTTTATAAGTATTAGCAATTTATATTCATTCCTTTCAGATGTATACTGAATAAGAGAATATAACTTAGAATATCATCATTTTAATAGGTTGCCTGTTACCCTCGTGTTAAAACGTAATAATAATTAAAAACTCAAATACATTGAATATTTGGATTGTGAGATGGAAAATATATCATTTTCACTATATATATATATATATATATATATATATATATATATATATATATATATATATATTTAGTAGTATGAACATATTATAGTAACAATTAATAAATGTAAAGCATACATTTCATAAAATTAAAACAGTCACACCAAGAGTTTTATAAATGATGTATTATTTGAGTTTAGTAAGCAGAACATTTTGGTCAGAATATGGTTTTAGCAAAATTTAAAGGATTCGAATCAGCGATGTCAGAGTTACAGCACTTATATTCAACGCCTCAAACCACTATGCCATAAAGCTCCTGAAAAGGTGCAGTGACAGGGCGTGCGGTATAAATTTGGGTTAGAAGCCAGATGTGTAGCGTAGATCTTGTGTTTACGAGCAAGGATCGGAAGTCATGACTCACAATGCTATGTTTGCAATCGCTACGTACGTGATACAGAAATTACTGCACAATAATCTGACAGAAATACGACAAATTGTGGATATAGGCTTTCAATTTCCCTGCTTAACACTATCCACTGATTAATGTTGGATTTCCACTTATGAATACAACAAACATTTCAGAACGTTAAAACTCATATGTGGTCTACTCCATTGCTTCTTGCGTACCAGAGATAACACAGGATAGTAAGTGGCCGGATGTTTGAGACTGACACAGCGTAAGAGGTTTCGTGTGCCTGTAATTTTCACAAACAGAAATATTTGCGGAATCATAATTATCATACTTTGTCAAACCAAAGTTGGGAGAAGTGCAGATGCTTCACTTCACAGACTTGCGGGTAAAGTGTTTTTAATTAATTCCATCGCCCACGCTGCAGCAACGACACAGTAGCTTTGATGGTACGCTTCCTGTCTCTATATAGGTCGGAAGGTAGCTTCACAACTGGAAATTTTAACTTTATTCGTTAAAAACAAGGGCATTTTTTAATTTTAATGTTATTTTTCAATCATCTTGCCATCAATTTATTTGCTGCAAAGTTATCATAGATTCTTATTTGTGGATTGTTTATTTACTACATCAATTAAATGACATTACTTCTTGGATTTCACAAGATAAAATAGTAAATAAATATTATTTTTTAATAAGAAATAAAACAATATTAAAAGTTAATAAATATTATTCTTCAGTAAGAAATAGAATAATATTAAAACCTATTAATCAGGTTTTCATCCTGATACGCCTAACATAATAATAACATAAAGTAATTCAACGTTTTAGAGAAATATACTATAGCTTAATCCTATCTAATATTACATTGTATTCTGTCGTTACTTTAGAGTATCTTAATATGGTAAGAGTTAACGATACTCTATGCTTATGTAAAATTAAAGTTATTTCAAATATTAGTAAATTCAATATATCACAAATTCTTAAGTTCAAATTTTATTTCTTTGTAAGATATAGTGGTACAATTTCTTGAGCAGGATATTTTGGAATTTAATTTTGCTAAGTGTTTGTGTAAAGTTGAACTGACAATGACAGATACATATTCAGCGAGGATGCGTGGGTGTGGGATGAATAGGTAAACTAGTAGAAGAAATATCTCAAAAAGCACAAACACGGACTCTGAATGAACAACATTATACAACAAAATTGACGATCAGAATTTATATAATTCAACCAACCACAGATACGAGTCAGAAATGGAAATTTTGTTGACTCGGGACTCCACTGTTTAGTGAGAGTTGAAAGCACTCCCAAGAGTTTGTCAATATTTTCACTTCTCACTTTCCCCGTAACAATTCCTTGAAGTAACGCTTGAACTGACTTCAGTATTTTTGAATATTCAACTTTGTTATGAATGTTTTAAAACAAATGTTTGTGAATTGATTGAACATCAATTATGGATACTCTTAATATGCCATTCAATCTATGTACAATAAAACACAGAGGAGAGACTTATATTTGTTTACTTATGGAAATGCTACAAGTTTTACTCTAATATAATGTAACGTATGTAATGAGAGCTGAAGTTTGTTTCAAATATTTATTCAAAAATATATAACAGTCTGTTTTTATCATCTTAGAAATATTAGTTTATGTTGAGACTTTAAAACTGTATAATTTTACTTAAGTAGTTCTAATACATATCTTATTTGCAGCCATATAATAATTTATAATAATTGCAACAGCCTGTAGACAGTTAGGGCTCACTAACGCTTAGCCTGGTTCCATGGAAGGACATGCACTATCATCGTACTTGATGTTTTACAAACAGAAATGGAGCTTCATACATAATTATAAGGTGATATCACATTTAATTTTCGTGAAATCATACAGACAGCCAGATAGTATATAGACAGAGAGACAGACATATGTGAAATTTGTCCTAAATTATGTCCAATAGTCAAAATAGGTATAGGACACTTACCAATGACTAAGAATTGTAAAATGGTAATCATTGCTGATTTTAAAAGCCTCTAAGATGGAATAAAGTAAATATCCAACTGCCAATGTCAGTAACATTTGAAGGTATTAGAGGACTTTATATATTTCACATGAGGACTTAGTACACTTCTATGGCACGACTATGGCACTTCTTAAAGAATTTGAAAAAAAGGCAAAGCTAGCCTATTCCAAAATTTGTAGTTTGAGTTTATTAAATAATATTGTATACTTATTTTTCGTATTGGTACCTGAAAGACTGCATGCATTATTAGAGTTTAAACAACTGATTTCTTGTAATGTAAGAATAGATTTATAAAAGTTTTTTTTTTTATTTTCGTTAAAATGGCACTAAATCAGAATATATAAACATACCATAATAGATTTGCAATCCCAAGGTTTTGCTTTACATATCGCTTTTCTAGATTACCTACTCTTATACGTTTTAACAACCATAAATCAAATTTAGAAACATAAACAAAAGTTTAAAATCATTTTAAATAGTAATACATACATAATATCATTTGACATGTCACGTGATAACGAAATACACGTATATCCTAGGGCAGTTTTGATTAATATTCAATTTACAAAATTAGATTTTGTTCAATGGAACGAAACACTAGTTTATAATCAAATACTTTACTTTCGGAATTTAGTGTATGGCTACTCATGTTAGGATGTAGTGTACCACAACATTTCTCTAACCAGATGTCCTCAGCTTAACTTTGTGATAAATAAAAAAATTTTACAATACAGCGATTGTGTGTGTACTCATTTATATAACATTTATTACTAATTATAGTAATGTATACAGGGAACTGGTCATGAGAATGAGTCACATATTCCCTTTGGGCAACAACCATAATTTCACCACGAACAGCCAGAGAATGGATGTTGAGAAAAAACGTCTTTCATTAAACGCCATAATTCCCACACAAAAACATAACAGACGAATATTAAAACAAAATAGATGCAATAATTACTAATAACTTGGTAACTAATGAATGGTTTTAAGTTGCCCCTCCCCGAAATTTACTACCTATTAACAAGGACGTAGACTTAAATTCTGATAAAGTTTTCAGATAAAAAGCCGTGCATAGATGTAGTTCTGGATTTTAGTTTTAAAGTCCAACGTTAAAAACAACATATCATTTACCTACATCTGATACCGTATTGAATTTATTGATTTATAAGAAAATGACAAAATAATTCTGTCGGTGTTGTGACGTGAATAAAGTAAAAGCATACTGACAAATATCTATAACTGGTAAATCTTATCTTATTTAATATACATAGAGGTAAGTCTTAAAGCTAAAAATAATAAAATTAATATTGTAAAGGGTATTAGAGATTTACAAATTTTAATACAAATAAACCAAGGCATGAATGAAAAAAATTATCGTGGGATGATGTTTATTGAACCGAAAATATAAATTAATTGGAAAAAAATATTTGGTACAAATACATTAGGTAGCTTTTTTAATAAATATGTACCAGAAAGGTACAACTCAACAAATAGAACATGTCCTTGGATAACTACATAAATAAAGTCAATGATGAAAGAAAGAGATAGGTTGCACAGTTAGTATACAAAGGAAAAAGACCCTCTGGTTCGGGAGGATTAGAAAGTATGAATAAACCACTTAAAACGCATATTAAGAGATATTTCGTTTTTACTTTATTATAACCGGGTAACCATTTGACAGATGTTTATAATGTAGTTAATAGCCAAAATCCGTAATGTTAGATGGAAATTTATATTTTTTGTGATAGCCATAATATAAATAAGGAATTCTTTTTTATTATAAAAATTAAAGAAGCGATTTTATGTGGAGAGTGCAGATGGCCGAACCACAGACTATATATGTTTTATAGAGATATATTTATAATCTGTGGCCAAACTGTCTATTAGAGCTATTTTTAGGTCAAATTTAGAGATCGCAGGTTCAAATCGTGTTGGAGACCTTGTACTTTTTATCATTACCAGGGAACTTGTACGTTATCGCCTATTCCCCTTATTGTGTTTACTAAGATCCTCGCTCAGGCCAGTGGATCATGAAGACGGCTAAAAAGAGGATCGTCCTTACATTTCTTTTGTTATACGAGAAAAGTATTAATACTGTAGGGTATTTCGCAATGACAAAATATATATTAGATTTTTTAACTATTATATAGATTCAGTGATTTGTTGTGGTACATTTAAAAAAAATTTTTATATCACTATTTTTATTCCTGATCATACTAAGGAGCTCTTATTGTATCATTATAAAAAATAATAATCTCTTTGGATTGTAAACACTATAGGCCAATAAATAAATTAAGCGCATTGGATGAAATATTAAATAAAATGGTTTATAACCAAATTCGCAAATGATTTTTTTTTCGCATAGGACAAGAAGCTTAGAAATTGCAAGTAGACTATACATTGCACTGATTCCGGAGTGACAGGATATTTTGTATGGGTAAGGGTGCGGGTGGACGTCGCCTCCTATCGAGAAACATGAGGAATGATTATGGGAAATAATCTCAGTCCTGTAACCTTGGAAGAAGGGGAGGCCAGATTGTTATTCAATGCGGACATGGGGTGGCCGACGTTTATTTATATGCAACTGCATTTATGAAGATGAATTAATAGCGGCTACACCACGTTTGGGACTTGTGAAATATGTTATATAAAGCAGCTTGTGTTGAACAAGTATTTATTTGCAATCAAAATGTGATTTCTAATATCATAAATACTTGAATGTAGAGATGCAGTAGACAAGCCCTCAATGATCCGTCGAATAAAATTATGGGGCGCCTCCTATTGAGATCCACGAGGAAATATCCAATAAATTTAAGTCATTTCTCCTCGGAAGAAGGGAAAAACAGCTCTGAACCAGCCTCTCCATTCAAAACAGGCAGGGTATGGCACCCCTTATGTCTAGGCTATCAAGAACCTTTGACACCTAAGGAACGAACACCACTAACTCCAAGAGTCATGTCCGGCATTAGACTAGACCTATCGATTACCCTTGCACCCCAGAATCTCGACATGTGTGGTTGCCGCTCCTGGACCTTCATAAGGTTGCTAAGATTTAAGTCACACTTCGGTTCTTACTGTGCCCAGTGTGGGTTCAACTAGAAGGTATAAACCAGCTAGAAGTGAACCCTGCTGGTGCAAATGTGTAAGTAGGAATAATATTTATGATTAGTCTGGTTTTAGGTCCTTTTAAATTAGCACAAGTCGTACAGGTTAAATAACAGGTGATATAAGACATACTATAGACAACAGAGAGATAACATTACAAATGCTTATTGGCTTTAGTCACGCCTTTCATTCTGTCAATCATAAATTATTGATGAATCTTTTTTAGAATCAAACTATACCAAACAAATTTGGTATAGTTATATTTGACTGGTCTCATGATTACTTGAGTAATAGATTTCAGCGAGTCATCACAATTAGTTGAAAATTATCTGAACGGAATACTAACGTTGTAGGTGCTCCATATGGATCAACAATGCCCGCTTCGCCTTTTCTATATATGTTAATAAACATGGACATTACTGTTATATTTTGTAAATATGTGATATATGCCGATAATATGGTATTATATTTCAATAATGGTGCTAATACTTTATATAGATATTATTCTATTAAATGTATGAATGCAGATTTGGTAATAATACATACATGGTGTAAATATATAATCGATTGCAAAAACGTGATATTCTGTGAATCCATAATCATACTATCTTACATTGACGTTAAGATTTTGACACTTTCGATAATAAAAAAACATAGAGTTATATTATGAAACATCAATATTCAAATTAGGTTTAAGAATGTCTAACGATTTATCATTCCGTCTACAAATAAATTATATTGTTCGGTGTGTATTCTATTGAGAATAAACCCTCCATTTGATATACAAAAGCTTGTAGTTGTAACGCTAATATAACATATTTTGAATAGTGAAGATATATGCCGTATTGTGACATTAATAAATAGTTAACCGATAGCTACAGACAGCTAAAAATGCGTGCAGAATAAAAATCCATTAATCAAGAGGGGGGCACTTCCTCAAATATTGTATGTAATTTATATTTTTTATTGGCTGTTATTGTAGTACCTATTGGTCCAAACCGTGGCAGGATAAATCAAGAAATTTTCAAATTCTGTCTCTCTCTCGTTGTTATGTTTTTCTTTCATCATTGAAGAATATTGTCATATGGTGTTTTCACAACAGCTTAAATATGTAATAGTTAAACGGCTAAATGAAGAGATTTAGTTTAAAAAAATTATCTACTAAACCGTACCTTCAGATTTCGTTTTCTTTAATTTAAGGTTTACAAAAGAATTGTGTTTATATACAAAAACCCCGTCATAATATACATAATTTTAAAGATCTTACTGTAAAATTCAAAATTAACGTTCAAAGTTAATTCAAAGTTAAATTAATAAACATTGTTTCACTTATATTCACTTATTATGTTTTACCTCTATTCGTCTTCAATTAGTGGTCCAAAATGTTTAAAAAACAATGATTTTTTTAATTTTTTTACTGCCATTCTTGTTATATGAATCTAAAGAAAATTATTTTTCTTATACTTCATAGCACAAACGTATAAGGGACGAACTCGATTGGTGTCTCCTACTGAAAATAGGATGGTAAGCTATGTAATACAATCATAAGTTGACCAATGATTTTTATATATGTTTTCATGCATATATACTTATTTAACTGTATATGCTCCAGGAAGCTATCATGGAGTGACAAGGTTATAAGGTGAAGATTATAAGGTGACTGAATTGAATATATTATGAGAGTAAGGAATATTTTTTACAAACATCGAAAATATCACATATAAAAGAAAATTTGTGTTTTATAAGAAAAATATAACTGAAACAAACTTGATGAATTAAAAAATATTTTCTGTTTTGTAATGTTGATAATATTGCATGTTCAAGCTAATTTAAAACCTCTGCAATGTCATAAATGTATAACTTATCACCACATTTAATACTTGTTAAGTAATCTCCTTGATTAGTTGGGATTATTACTAACGGTGTTAATTCATTGGCAATAGTGTTACCCTATGTTAGTATTTTGCGACTATAATCCTCTTAAAGTAATGATAGTAATCAGACTAGTCCAATTAAAAGTTATGTAATTGATAGAATTACTTTCATTCCAAGTTTATAGATCAGTTATCAATACAGGTAATTGAATTTAATATGACAAATTAACTATCAAGAACCATTCTTCTTATTTTTATGTACCCAAGCTTTAAAACGTATCAGAACTACGTAAAATGTAATATTTTCTAGCCAAATCATGCAGTAGTATACATTAGATGCTATTATGAATTCAAATTTAACAGCAGTTTATTAAAAATATGAATTAAAATTGTACTTTTATTTACAAATCGATTGGCTTTATTTCGTTAGTGATGGTTTTCAAATACATATTTCAATTTTCGTACACTATTAAAAATATTTTAAAATCTTCCAATGATTAATACGACACAACAACTCAGAATTAAAAAGTGTCATGTGATTGACTGATATGGATATATTAACTAAAGTAGCTAACTTAGTCCTAGCTAACACATCTGCACGTGAAGTTTCCAGACTTAGTGCTGCTGATTTTATACATGAATAGGATTTAAAGTACATCTCATATATCATCTTACATTAGCAGTTCCACCCTTCACTATCTCACGACATAGTTTGCAGTTAAGGTTACCGGGTTAAAGTTCATGATATCTGGTAAATAAATGTTCACAATAGTAATGTGCATTTTTATTATTTTGATAGCTATTTTGTAACGAACAAACTACGATGTTACAATGGAACGGATTTTAATTTAGATACAATTCATATTTAGGATTAATGATAAATTACGATTACATTATATTATATATATAGCGGAGCTGTACTTTTTGTGATTCAATGTTTATTGAAATTAAATAAGGCTATTGCAATTTATACAATTTAATGTAAATAAAAGCCTTTTGATATTTGGTCTTCCGATTATATGTTAGTTTGTTTATTTAAACGCATATGTGAGAGATACGGCCTAATACTAATTGAATCGGAAAAAGTAAGCGCTCTGTGGTGTAACGGTAGACATTCACCGGCAAGTGAGAGATCCGGGTTCGACTTGCGGAGCAAGTACTTTTTGTGATTCAATGTTTATTGAATTAAATAAGGCTATTAATTTATACAATTCAATGTGTGTGTATATATATATATATATATATATATATATATATATATATATATATATATATATATATATAGTTTATATATATATATATATATATATATATATATATAGTTTTAAATTTTTATCTCTTTTGTCATTCAAGCCAATAATAAAAACGATTTCAGGAATTGCATTGAGATACTCACTTGAAGAGACCATATCCAGCGACAGATCGGTATTTTTTATATGTGTTATTATCAAACACTAGGGATTGTTTACCCAGAATTGAGAAAAAACACATTGCACATACAGCTACAGGATGAAACCGTTATCTATCTGTATTCTCCGCACTATATATTACGTGATCTCGACAAAATGTTTCATTGTGTTTCATCAGTTGTGCTTTCTAGGATGTAAATATAAACAGTCTTATTTTCCATATAATAGGGAGATAAGGTAAAGAAACGTCAGGCAGAGGAGAAAAATACAGAGGAGTGTTTTCCCTCAAGACAAGACTTGCTATAACTTGTAAATTTAAAATTCCACCAAGTTCCTACTCATTAGTAGAATAGAAGATCTATAGATCAAGTTACTGTTTACTAAAATACCTGTAATATTGTACAAATTAAAAATGTATTAATGAAGGATTCAATTACATTTTTACAACAAGAAACCTGTTTATAAAATATGTTTGATTAATAGAGAAATTTATCCGGATAAATAACTGAAATAAAGAAAATTTCAGCCACACCAGTTTTGTTAAATGTCGAACCGCACCGTTTTGTGTATGACCGCACTAAAAAGGATAAAAAAATTTAAACGATTACTCCGCTATACTACATTATAACTATTTCAAACTGACGATAAAATACAAGCAGTAGTTATTTCATTCTGAAAGTTCAGTTAAAAAGACTAAATCGCCAGTAAAAGGATCTGGGTGTGGTGCGCTGTTTTAACATTTCTTTACGTACCTGAAAGCGTGTAAAGCTAAAAAAATATAATTTTTAGGGAAAATTATTATTTCACAGTTTAACTATTGACACCACTCCATTTTAAACCCCGTCTGGACTAGAGTGGCTGAAGACGGATGTCTTTCTTCGGAGAAATGTATCTATCAATTTCAAGATGAAACAAGTTGTGTGCTTATACAGGGTGTTTGAAAAGTATGGGTACGGCTTAATATTTTAAAACCCATAGGAGATAACATCTATAAACTTTGCACAGTGTCATATGGCTATGTAAACAATTTTCCCTTGCTATTACCATGACATGCCAACCATGGGGGGACGGCCTACAGAGGAAAACATGGAAATCTTAAATTGAAGCATGGTTCGAGTGATACCTCATTTGAAAGAGCTCACTTAGTAGAGTTGAATTCCGCAAACCGCATCTCAAAAGGTTTATCCAATCAGAAATGGCGGGTTGTTTTAGATACACATTGTGAAGTACATTATGCGCTGCCATTTCTGACTGGATCGTAGTATTCTGATGCGGTTGGCGGCGTTTCACTCTACTAACCAATGTGTTTTCACTGACTTTTTTTAATTAGCAAATTATGTCATAAATTTATAACACATTAAATAAACTAAAAAACATCGGTATTTATTGTGTTATAAATTTACGACATAATTTGCTAATTAAAAAAAGTCAGTGCAAACACATTGGTTAGTAGAGTGAAACGCCGCCCAACCGCATCAGAATACGACGATCCAGTCAGAAATGGCAGCGCATAATGTACTTCACAATGTGTACCTAAAACAACCCGCCATTTCTGATTGGATAAACCTTTTGAGATGCGGTTTGCGGAATTCAACTCTACTAAGTGAGCTCTTTCAAATGAGGTATCACTCGACCACATGCTTCAATTAAGATTTCCATGTTTTCCTCTGTGGGCCGTCCCCCCATGATTGGCATGTCATGTTAATAGGAAGGAAAAATTGTTTACATAGCCATATGACACTGTGCAAAGTTTATAGATGTTATCTCCTATGGTTTTTAAAATATTAAGCCGTACCCATACTTTTCAAACACCCTGTATAATGCGAATTGGCTGCTGAGATGTAAATACTTATCACATAAGGTTGTATCTTATAAAAAAACTAAAAATATGAAACCTTTTCTTTAAAAATTAACTATTAATTATATTATCCATCCTGGTTCTTAGACTTACGCGGCTGTTGTCAAAACACAAAAAAATAAAAACAAATCATTTTTAGTTTCTCAAATTTAACCACATTTTTCCAGTAAGCTGCTGTATTTTCAAATTTTACCTAGCTCTTGAGTAACTAGATCATCTTGATTTTGAGGTAACTAGTATAACATACAATAATATATATATATATATATATATATATATATATATATATATATATATATATATATATATATATATATATAACATTTATAGCATTTATTTATTATTTTTTATGTATTGTATAACATTTATTTATAAATTCTCAACCCATATATATATATATATATATATATATATATATATATATATATATAGGAGAAACATTTATCATATTATACTAAACTGTTAAAGATTAACTTCAGGAGAAAATTAATAAATAAGTAATTAATAAAGCAAACTAAAACCCAGTTGTGCTTGATAATGAAAATAATTTTGAATTCTTCGTGTCTAAACATGCCCTAGGGAAATTTATAGTTACAATAAATACATGAGGTCTGTTGCTGGCTATTCAATTTTATGTAATGCCGTTATTCAGAAATGTTTGTCGTTGTCAAAGCGATAGCAGGTGTATCAACTGTGTTTATGAGGCTAGTTTTTTTATTAAATTCTATTGTTAAATATTCTAGTAATGTATAATACAAGCACCCAACTTTAATCATAAAAATTTGTTAAATATCACTAAATCTATATTGGCAATATCTATTATTAGATTTAAGTTTAATAACTACTTAACTTTAAAGGCGAACTGTTAAAGTTTATAGTTCTCTGATAAGAAGTACTTTAAAATTAAGTATTCAAGAAAATTTAATGATCCTAGACTATCACATCGTTATTAGTAAAATAAAAACAATAGAAATATTGTATGTCTTTCTTCTTTAATTTAGTAAATGTTTGGAAACTCTACGATATATTTTATGCTGACCATATCTTAATTCATTTATAATACACACGCACATATATATTTATTGCATATTTACACTTTGTAGTCAAATTTATAAATAATAACACTTAACCAACGTTTTAAAAAGTACATAGCTTTAAGTACTGATTGCTAGCATAGACGTAAAAAATAATTTTTCGGTTATTATACTTGCAATTTAAAAACTGGAAAAAATGGTTTAAGATTAAAGAAAGTTAATAGTTATTAACATTAGTAGTAGCTTAATTAAAACTAATCATTTGACTGTCGTAATTGTTTTATTAGTAAATTTAATATAAATATCTTACACGAATATTGCTGGAAATGTGGAGTTGCTTCGTTTAAAAGTATCTTTACTGTGAAATTAATCAAGCAAACCAGTCTGGTTCTCTGACATTTAGTGCAATATAATGTTTTTCTCTCTTAGGACAAGAAGCTGAGATATTCCACTTAGTCCTAAAAGGATATTTGCGTTTTTTCCGGAGTGACAGGATATTTTGGGATGGGCAAGGTTGGGGATAGGGGCCGCCTCCTATCGAGAAACATGACGAAAGATTAAATGAGTTATTCTCATGTATCCTTGGAAGAAGGGAAGGCCAGATTATTACTAGGCTCTCCATTCAAGGCGGACAGGGAATGGCTCTCGTTTATTTATACAGTACGGTACTGTATTTAACACTTAGGAATTACGTATATTAAAAGTGCAATTTTTCTAGACAACTAATGAAAATATTGAATATTAATATCGACTACACCTTTTTTGGTACTAGGGAAATATATTTTATATTATTTATTTGTAATCAAAATGTGATTTCTAATACCATAAATACTTAAATGTAAAAATGCACTAAACAAGTCCTCAAAGATCTGTCAGGTAATTAGCGTCGTCTACTAAAATTAACGAGGTAAACATAATTCTAAAATATCTTTCTCCTATGTCTTTAGAACAATATTGGGTTTCACTAATGTAACAATGTTTTAAACAAATAAAGATTAATTTTTGATGGAAGAAGCTCTACACATTTAGTATACTTGTGTTATTACATGCATACCAAAGTTTGTTACTTTTTTATGATCTATTTGTACCTTCATACGTACAACTAATACTAATAAAATGTTTATACTTGTTATTTAAATATGTTATGGCTAGTTATTAATGTTTATAATAATGATTATTGTAGGCTATAAATATCTGGTTATAAAATCTTTCGGTACTATGCAAATAAATTTTAATTTAAACAATTAGGCTGTATGTATTTAATAGGAAGAAAGCAGTTGCTATATGTAGTAGAAATATACTTTTTCTATAAGAACACGAAACAAAACTATGAGTGTTATAAAATGGAAACAATATTTCCTATGTCACATTATCAAAATAATAATAGAGTAAATATTTTAAAATGTTCACCGGCACGGGCTGACTATTATTTAATTACTGCCAAGAAAGAAGTAAAGAGGCCTTTTCAGTTCACGTAAAAGGGATAAGAAGCACTTAGGAGCTTGACAGACAGTTAAAATTCTTAACAGGAACATCCTTTGAAATGGATCTTTTAATTTTCTTTAAAACGCCTTTTGCTTACACAATTGCTGGAAATGAAGAAATATCACTCCTTAGATGGTCCAATTAGCTTATTCTAAAAATTAGATAAATCTTAAAATCGAATATCTAAATTTGAAATGTTTAATTTAGAATAGTACTAAAAGAATAACCTGGAAATAATAAAAATTTCAATTTGTCAATAAACACATATAATGAATATTTTCCAATATATACTTCTCATACAATAAATCAAGTACAAATAAACCAGCCATAGGTTTGATTTAATATTTGCATAATTTACAATCATGAGTGACACATAAACATAAACCAACATTATATATTTAATAGTTCATGTAAGGAGCCAAGCATATTGAACATGAGACTGGAGCTTCCAACTCCACTTACGTAGAGTAAATACATATACCTTACCAATAACAGCTAGTTATGTCACTTCTCATGTGACACCGACTAACTAAAGTCCAAACCTATCATAATTTACTAATAGTAATCTCTAATATTAGCATAATCTGCTAATGCCGTGTCGTCAGCTTGGTGTACAATGTATAAGTACCACCCACTGGCGTTGTGCTAGGTAGTTTGAAACCGCTCTTTAACTGGATAGGCGAACTTCATGAGTATAGACGTACTCTGTATATAGTCCCTGATCCGAGATCCAATTTGGTTGGTATAAGCTTATAACCAAAGTTCCCCATGTAATAGAAAGAAGAGAAAGAGTGCAAATTGGTCTAGTCTCCAACGCTAATATGACTTGCTAGATAAATCTAAGCTAAGAAACATAGCTGTAGTAGTTTGAAACATGATTTGTACTTCTACAAACACTCAGATTTCCTAATGTATAATTGTAATTAACTTATGACTACACAAAAATCCATATTATAAAATCTGAGTGTTTCTGTGATATAAAATCTTGTATTTATTGAGAGGAACCCGAAGCAAACAACTCCATACCTCCAATAATATTGTATATTTAGTACTCAAAAGCAAAAATCTGTGTTCTCAAAGATAAATAATCAGCAACATTCCTACGATATTCACTACAATTTTTGTTATAGGTTTATTTATAGGTCCAGTTTATTTGTTTGATCATATTTTCAACATAAAACTTTGTAATATATTATACAGTATACATAATGTATATACATATACATCGCTGTAAAATGATGTTAGGATAGGTTAGATGTGTTATTTTTTGACATGCTTGAATCTCTTATGGGTCTACTGAGTGATCACAACATTTATTTATTCTTCTATTTTCCGTTTTCATCATGGTTACTCATAAAGCCAATGTAAAAATATTTTCTAATGCTAAGTCAAATCACGCCCAAGAACACGCACCATCATCGAACTCCAATCCAATCAGTGTTTCTTCTAATTATAGAAATGTAGTTCCATGCACAATTTTTATAGTCTATAGGTTCTTTCGTTTTCGAGATATTGTGCGGAGAGCCAGAAATAAAATTTTTCCAGCCCGGTAAGTAATGGTCTTCACTAAGGCTCATCTAATCAAGAATGGTAAGTTCAATTTACAACGCTTGCCTGGGTACGGTTGTGGAATAGCGGTTGAAGAATAATACATTTAATGCGATAGAAAACTTTTAATCAATTTTATTCAAACTGAAACCTAGTCACGGAGACTGATTAATAACAACAATAAACATAAATCTGTTCATTATATACATTTTTCTTCTAAAACTTGAAATAACCACTATCCTTAAATTTATTAGATATCGAAAACTTAAAAAGATTAAAAGATAACTTAAATCACAAAAATTCTCTTTTATCGTGCCTCACATCGAAAAAAAGAAGAAAAATAAAAAAGATGTCTACTATCAACAACGAATCCTAAAAAATATTTATGTTTACCAAATGAAAAATCTGTTATATCTTAATAAATGGTTTAATAAAGTTTCTAATTCATAGTTCTCTTCAACCTTTGAATCCTTTGAGTAGTATTCTTACTCAAAGGAATAGCTACAGATATGAAATAAGTTAATATGTTACACACTACCTCTTTATCGTCTTCACTGCAGAACAATGAAACACTATAGAACAGTAGAACAGTAGACAACTGTGAACAATATAGGGCTATGTATAATATTAGAACGCTGTAGAGAGGTGGAACACAGTAGAATATTAAAACACTGTAGAGGTGTTTAAAGATTAAGAGAGCAATATCTGTTGTCTCATTATTGTCTCTATTGTAAACTTGTTTACAATAAAGTGGCTATGGATCATGTTATATGCTTATTTCTGTTTTATGGAATAGATAATACTACCAGTTATATTATAATAATATTGTTTGCCTAGCTGGTCTAGCTCACGGCAAGATTATCTTGGCTTGGTCTTTTGTATTACTTTGGTTTCGACAAAAGATGAACCGACTAAAGAGGTACTCTATTCAAAAACTTCAATATAAAAGGACTTTGAAGATGATGAACGTAAAAGTCGCATTAAATTTGAGCTCTAGGAATGCTCTATACGATAAAAAAAAACCTCAATGAAATCATTAATGGATTCCTTTATTATTAGTAGTAGTATATTGATAACATTTACCGTTACTAGTTCTTAAACAAGCAAAAGCAGCCACAAACACGTTAATTTTGCATAAAATTTCGGGAAAAATCTAAGTATAAAGGTCTTTGGAGGAATATTAAATAATATATGTTTATTAGTAAAATGATACTGATTATTTAATTCGTAATTAAGTACAGTTATTATTATTATTTGATTGCAGTAAATAATCCTAGAAATAACTCCAAAATCCATTTAAACCTATATTAAAGAGCCACTTCCAGCCAACGCCTGTTGGAATGTGGCCACTTAATAAATAATTTTGCCGATGGACTAAAATTATTACACATATTTAAAAAGGGTAAGATATTAGAAACACTTTAATAATTTGTAGTGTATCAGTTCTTGGAAACAGATGAAAAAGTTGTATGTGTAGAATTAAAATCTACAATTAAAAAGTAAGTGATCCCGATAAACTGAACCATACCCAACTGGTGTGTGTGTGTGTGTGTGTGTGTGTGTGTGTGTGTGTGCGTGCGCGCGTGTGTGTGTGTGCGACTGTGCGTGTCTAAGGTGTGATAATAATATAACGAGAACAAGTGCATAATAATATTTAATACAGTTTCAATAATAATGTTGTAACATCAAAACGTGTTTTTACAATTTCTCAAATTATGACTCCCGAAACCAAAACTATTCAAATCCGAAAATTTAAGTGTGTATGTTCAAAGTACCATCGTAAACTTACAGTACTGTTATTTGTGCCGTAACGATTCACGCTGAACTTTGTACAAAAGCAGTAAATGCACACAACTAGGGTGAGTTTGTAAGCCAGTATTAACCAAAAAATATTTCGAAATAATTGCCGAGAACAATATATAGCAAAACAACTTGATTAATTACGAATTCATTTATTTATTAAATGGGCTTTTTTTCCATTTACTGTGTGCGTGTCTTCTAAGGTTTCAGATTCCATACAACGGAATGAACATATTATATCTACAAACATGGTAAAAACCTAATTTCTTTGATAAAATAGTGCTTCTTATTAAACGTTTATCTTATATATAGAGATGGTTAATTTTTTGGGAAACAAGGTATTATATACGACCAACACACAGAAAGGGAATTGTGAACGCCGAGCACGTTTAATGCTGTTACTAATTGCTCACGTACAGACAGCTGGTGTTGTACGGCAAGCAGCGAACTAATTAAGAGCATCTTGGTTTCGGTGTATGGTTAAGTAAATGTATACTATGCTTAGTTTGCAAATTTATGTTCATTTTGATGTTGCTACATATGATATCCATTTCATCACTAAATATAGCTTATATCGTATTATTTTTACATATTTATTAATTATTTATATTTATTCATATTATTAATTTAAATAATGTTATATGAACCTCATTTCAAAACCCTCTGTTTATTCTAAAATTAAGTTCAAGTATATTGATATAGTTATATTTTTATATAAAATGTAATATAAAATTCAGGGAATAGACGCCAAACTTACATTTTATATTGTAACTGCATGCCTCTACACGTATATTTTGAAACGGGTGCAAAAACTTTTTACTCCGTTAGTTTCATTTTATGAAATAAAGATTTAGAATACGTATATACAGTACAAAATCAAACAATGTAATTTTACTGAATGTTTTTTGAAATCTTCACAGAACTCTGTAATACTTTGGAAGAATATTTGTTTTCTCATACCTCTTTACATACGCTTTTGTGAGTTCTTAACCAGTTTTAAATATAGCCTATTTACATCATTACATGAATAACTAGTGATGAGTTTTAGTGACAATTATACATATACTGGTATTCTGGTATATTCTAAATAATAATTTTAAACAATACTAGACAAATATTAAATTAACCGTAAACTGTTGAATATATAATTAAAACCCATTTTATTACCTACAAGTGTACATTATATCAGTCATATAGAATCAATCATGTATGTTTCCAAAGTAATCCAAGTAATCAGAATAGTTTTTATGTCAAGAAGAATAATAATACATCCTATAAGAAATTTTTGTGAATACCGTAGGAATGTCGCTGATTATTTATGTTTGAGAACACAGGTTTTTGCTTTTCAGTAATAAATATACAATATTATTGGGGGTATGGAGTTGTTTACTTCGGGTTCTTATCAATATTGACCTTATATCAATAAAAATCTATAAATAAACACAAGATTTTACATCACAGAAACACTAAGATTTTACAATATGGATTTTAGTGTAGTCATAACAATTAATTACAATTATACATTAGGAAATAAGAGTATTTATAGAAGTACAAATCATTTTTAACACTAATACAGCTAAATCATATTATCGTGGGAGACTAGACCAATTTGCATTGCATAGGCACTCAACCTATTTTTTGTGAAATCTAAATTATTTACCCTAAGAAAAGAATTTATCCTCAGCCGCAATAATTTTGGTAGAGGTCTAAATTGGAGTAATGTATTATGTATATAAATATATATATATATATATATATATATATATATATATATATATATATATAGTTTATTTCAATAAACATTGAATCGCAAAAAGTACTTGCTCCGCCGGGACTCGAACCCGGATCTCTCACTTGCCGGGTGAATGTGCTACCATTACACCACAGAGCCCTCACTTTTTACGGTTCAATTATTTTGTATTTGGCCGTTTCTTTCACATATGTGTTTAAATAACCAAACTAACATATGATCGGAAGACCAAATACCTGTCAAATGACTTTTATTTACATTAATTAAATTTGTATAAATGGTAATAGCCGAATTTAATTTATTTCAATAAACATTGAATCGCAAAAAGTACTTGCTCCGCCGGGACTCGAACCCGGATCTCTCACTTGCCGGGTGAATGTGCTACCATTACACCACAGAGCCCTCACTTTTTAAGGTTCAATTATTTTGTATTTGGCCGTTTCTTTCACATATGTGTTTAAATAACCAAACTAACATATGATCGGAAGACCAAATACCTGTCAAATGACTTTTATTTACATTAATTAAATTTGTATAAATGGCAATAGCCGAATTTAATTTATTTCAATAAACATTGAATCGCAAAAAGTACTTGCTCCGCCGGGACTCGAACCCGCATCTCTCACTTGCCGGGTGAATGTGCTACCATTACACCACAGAGCCCTCACTTTTTACGATTCAATTATTTTGTATTTGGCCGTTTCTTTCATATATGTGTTTAAATAACCAAACTAACATATGATCGGAAGACCAAATACCTGTCAAATGACTTTTATTTACATTAATTAAATTTGTATAAATGGCAATAGCCGAATTTAATTTATTTCAATAAACATTGAATCGCAAAAAGTACTTGCTCCGCCGGGACTCGAACCCGCATCTCTCACTTGCCGGGTGAATGTGCTACCATTACACCACAGAGCCCTCACTTTTTACGATTCAATTATTTTGTATTTGGCCGTTTCTTTCATATATGTGTTTAAATAACCAAACTAACATATGATCGGAAGACCAAATACCTGTCAAATGACTTTTATTTACATTAATTAAATTTGTATAAATGGCAATAGCCGAATTTAATTTATTTCAATAAACATTGAATCGCAAAAAGTACTTGCTCCGCCGGGATTATATATATATGTATATATATATATATATATATATATATATATTATATATATATATATATATATATATATATATATATATATATATATATATATAGTATTATATATATATACACACATATAATATAATACATATTTTTATATAAAATATAATATATATAAATAAATATAAATATATATATAATATTTATATTATATTATATAATTATATATATATATATGTATATATATATTTTTTTTCAAAACAGTTTTTACCGTAATATTTTATTTGCATGACACACATAAAACCTATCATCACATATATCAAGAAATGTCGGTTGTATCAGCGACAATATACGACATAAGAGGCCTGAAAGTGACTATTTTTCCTTGACCTTTTATAGTTCGATTTTGGTGAATGAGGTTAGTTTTTAAGATAATGAAGCTAATAAAACTGTAATCTTAGAAAAGAGGTACTTTTTATGTACTAAACGTTTTATTTGTTAGTAATTTTTACCTTTTTCATAAACTCCTTTTTCAACACTCTTCTCATCAAAACTAATACGACTGACGAACGATTTCTTCCTTAGAACAAATTACTATTTCTATTTCATGGAGAACTTAGGTTATAAGCATATACCAAGCAAATTGGATCTCGGATCAGGGGCTATATACAGAGTACGTGTCTACTCGAGCGGCTTCACACTACCTAGCACAACGCCAGTGGGTGGTACTTATACATTGTACACCAAGCTGACGACACGGCATTAGCAGATTATGCTTTCACTTTAGTTAGTCGGTGTCACATGAGAAGTGATATAACTGGCTGTTATTCGTAAGGTATATGTATTTACTCTACGTAAGTGGAGTTTGAAGCTCCTGTCTCATGTTCAATATGCTTGGCTACTTACATGAACTATTAAAGATAACGTTAGTTTATGTTTATGTGTCACTCATGATTATAAAAAAATTATTTTTAAGTAAACTTTTAGGTTAGGCCTTTTTAAAGAGTTGTTAACATTAGGTTTAATTTAACTTTATATAAAAAACATTACCTTAATATCTTAAGTGAATCTTGAGATAAGGTGTATTTTATAAATGAAAAAGTTTCAAAACTGAATTTTTCCAAATATACCAAATTATAAAATTTGCCTTAGATAACTTCTAGGCAAAAAAAAAAAAGGTTTTTAATATCCTTTAGCTCCTCATAACGCTAAAAAACTTTCTGGCCAATACCTCCTCCTATCAATTTTTAAAATACCGCTTACTCTCCTTTTTGGATTCATCAGTTCATTCCATCAGTCATATTTATGCGCTCAACGCAATTCTTCTATACACATTTTATGGAGAACCTAACATTTTGGGACGTTCTTTGGTGTAATAAGTTCCTTGCACCCAAAAGTACATTAAGCTTCTGTCTACTAAGCAGAATTTTAGGTTCCTTCTATGTAAGCAAGCACAGAACAAGATACAGGTTGCATATACCTTGAATATAGGCGTCTACGGGTCAATTAATACTCTATAAGTATAAATCAACATAACCATTACAGGAGTAAAAGATTCGTGCTGCATATAAGATTTATTCCTATAAATACCTAAAAGTTTTAATAAAATCATTGTGCTACGTACTCTTTTTGTTTATACCTTGTTTTTACATTTTAAATTAATCTAATAACTTTACCCAGCATTGATCACTTCTGGCTGATTTATACCTTACAGTTGAACCTACCACTGGGTACATCAAAAACGGATGTTTCACCTAAATCTGGGCAACCCTATGGATGTCCAGGAGTGGCACATCACTAACCGCAAATGACGAGATGCTGGGGTGCAAGGGCAATTCGATAGGTCTAGTCTACTGCAGGAGATGACTGTTAGACTTTGATGGGGTTCGTTCCCTTACTATCAGAGGTTCTTTCTAGCCTCAACAAGGGTGTGCTACCCCCTGCCTATTTCGACTGGAGAGACTGGTTTAGAGCTGGCCTCCCCTTCTTCAGGAGGGAAAAAAACTTTGATATTAGTGCCACAATTTTCCTCATGGATCTCGATAGCAGGCGGCCTAACCCCTAACCTTACCCATCCTGAATATCCTGTCACTCAGGAAGTAGCGCTAAGGATTAAGTGCAATTTATAAGCTTCTTGTCCTAAGAGAACAAAAAACATCTAATAACTGTTTTTATCCATTTATGCCTTCAAGTATATATATATATATATATATATATATATATATATATATATATATATATATATATATAATGTTTTAGATATATATATATATATATATATATATATATAAATGAAATATTTTTCTTATTTTTACCATCCAATTTCCATTAATGCACAAATTGTGTCACTAAGAGAAAGTCGTTAACAATATTTTGGAAGTAGTTTATGTAATATTCCGTTACTTTTTTAAAGTAAGTCTCTATCACTGAAAGAATTTGATATCTTCTGAATAAATAAAGATTTAAATATATTATTTAATCAAACAAAACTGATCCTACTGCCGTAGCCGGTACGAAGATTAAACGTGTCAAAACTATTATTTTATATGCTATTTTAGTACTATTGGGTGTGGTATGTTATGTTAAACCGTATATTTCGTTACTTTATACAGCTTAAAAATTTATACACAACATGGATGTTTTAAATTTTAAGATTAATTAAAATTAAAACGTCGTTTTAGATTAACAAACCTAAGTTTGTGATAGTATTACGAGCTATACACGCAATATGAGTCCCTTCATAACTATTTTACAAACACTCCATTTTTTATCATAGAAGGATAATACTTTTGAATTTTTAGTAATTGGAAAGTGATTTACTCACTATTGTACAGAAAACGTTGAATTATAAGTGCTTGGAAATTTATTTGTAAACAAGGTGTGGGTGGATGAAGCGTAACTTTTACGTCCTGGATATACAAAATTCGAGCAATGCTGATTACTAAGCTTGGATTCCAAAGATGTCAGTGTAAATATTGAAATTCTTCTATGCGTTGTTATGAGCCCCAAATATAAAGAGATCCATATTACACCACAAGATAAAAATCTTAAACAAGTTCGTATTCAGGAGTCTAGAAGATACAAACTAGGCTTTAAATAATGTTTAATGCGTGCAGAGTAAAGAACACGTTGTTAAAAATGGCTGAAGATTATGTAGTGTTCTCAAATATACATCTTAAGCCTTGGTGTTTTAGATATAATCCCTGAAGAGACTGTCTCCACTTAATTAAGTACAAATCCCATAATGATTGAAAGATTATTACAAGATTCATACTATTTATAATATAAATTAAATTTCAAGGGATAAAAGAAGGCAATTTATAATAACCTTGTATGCTTAAAAAAATTATATAGTATTGACAGAGAGCGTTTCTTGTATATGTAACTGACATTATGTTACATAACGCAAATGAAAATATTGAAGTATTTAATATAGCCACATAAAAGTTGTTATATAATTAAAAAGGCTTCAGCCCTAGTATCGTATATCGCATAAGATTAACCTATAGATGAACCGTCTATAGATCGATCAGATATTACTACTGTTAAAACATACGACAGTGACAATTACGTCACCGTTACAGACACAGGGCAGTATATTGTGAAGCTGTTAAGCCGATTATCCAGACACGATTTATGGCTGTGAATGGGTTTCAGGGTACAGGATTGTATCCATGAGACTATGGTAATATTGCAGTTGTATTTGCAGTAATGGTGCTGTAAACTACGCACCTTCCTGCCAAGGAGTAGTCGAATGCAACACATTAAAAAAGACAAAACAATATCCAAAACTTGAAATTGTATATTTTTAGTGGAATCCAGAGCTATAGTAAAAAAGTGGAAGGTATGGAAAAACGCTCATGGTTTTCAAATACCTGCAACAAAGATGTTACTTACAAAGGTATTTCCCGAAAGACTCAAATAATTCAAATATAAGACTCCTACATTCTGTAGGGGATTTGGCTTTAGGTGTACTAATTACAAGGAAATGCTGTCCTAAGGTTTACTCCTAGACAAAAAAAGGAAAAAAGTCATAAAACCTCAACGACAGTATTATTAACGGCATCTCTTTCTTAATATACAGTTTTACGTGATAAGTTAAAAGAATTATATTTTTATGTATACCTGATATTAAGCTATAAGCTATATGTATAAATTATTTAAGCTCGCTTTGTTAAGATTCCCATTTTAATTTATTTCAACATTATAAGTTTAAAATATTGTTGGTTCACATTCTAAATTCCATCGTGGACGGGATTATATAAAATAGTTTCAAAAAACCTAAATAGCAATGATATATATTTCAATGTCTTGCTTGTGGTTATTTAGATACACCCCCATCTTAACACTCTGCAATTTCGACATTGTATTAAACAATCTTGAAGATATTATTAAATATTAATAAAAACACTACTTTTCCAAATTGTTTATTATTTCGGGCGAGGCCTTTCAAAACCAAAGGTTTCATCTTCAGGCAACTCCACAAATAAATATTTACATATTGTTTGTTAAAATTAATATTAAATTAACATATGGTGTAAAATGTAAATACAAAAATTTTGGAAATATTTCAGCCAGTATGAAAAAAATTATATATGACTAGAGTTTAATTTTTGAATAAATTCACAATTAAAATAATTACAGATTGGTTAACTTCTCAAAATTTACAAAAGGAAATAATTGATGAATATTCCCGTATGATAAATTTATGTATGAATCAGAGCACATTCCAATATAGAGAATCTTATTATACCCAAATTGATGGAACAGCTATGGGAAATCCTCTCTCATGTTTTATTGCCAATATTTTTATGAGCTATTTTGAAACTACAGCCAAATCTAAAATGACATATTTCCCAAGAAAATGGATAAGATACGTCGATGATATTTTTGCAATATTTAATAAAAATGAAAACATACAAGATTTTATCACAACTCTAAATTCGTTTTACCCTACTATTAAATTTACATATGAAATTGAACAAAACAATAGTATCCCATTTTTAGACGTATTAGTTATTAGAAATGAAACAAAATTTGAATTTGATATCTACAGAAAACCAACTCATACAGATAGGTTCATCATCAATGAATCTAACCATCCTTCTGCACAAAAAAGAGCAACATTTAATTCAATGATTTATAGACTGTTAAATACACCACTTTCAACAGAAAACTACAAGAAAGAACTAAATTACATCAAATCTATTGCTATGTTCAATGGTTACACTACACAACTCATTGACAATATACTAAAACAAGCT